>NW_021828359.1:0-8679 GCF_006345805.1 Octopus sinensis
ATCTTTAACGTCTGCTTTCCATGCTAGCGTGGGTTGGACGGTTCGACCGGGATCAGGGATGCCAGAAGGCTGCACCAGGCCCAGTCTGATCTGGCAGTGTTTCTACAGCTGGATGCCCTTCCTAACGCCAACCACTCAAGAGTGTTCGTGAGTGCTACATATATATATATAAATATAAATATATATATAGATATATAATATATATCATATATATATATATATATCTATATATATATATATATATATATATATAGATATATATATTATATATTCATCGTTTACGTACTTTTTCATGATAGCAAAGGGTTAGACGGTTTGACTGAGATTTGGGGCCAGCAGACTGCACCAGGCTCCATCTGATCTGGCAGAGTTTTCAACTGCTGGATGCCCTTCCTAACGGCCAACCACTCCGTGAGTGTAGGGGTGCTACTATATATATATAATATATATATATATATTATATATATCATCATATAATCGTTTAACGTCCGCTTCCATGCTAGCGTGGGTTGGACGGTTCGACCGGGGATCTGGATGCCAGAAGGCTGCACCAGGCCCCAGTCTGATCTGGCATGTTTCTACAGCTGGATGCCTTCCTAACGCCAACCACTCCAAGAGGGGAGTGGGTCTACAATATATATATAATATATATATATATATCTCATATCATCGTTTAACGTCCGTTTTCCATGCTAGCATAGGTTAGACGGTTGACTGAGTTTTTGGGGGAAGCCAGGAGACTGCAACCCAGGCCCCAGTCTGATCTGGCGTGTGTTCTACTACAGCTGAATGCCCTTCCTAACGACAACCACTCCAAGAGGTGTAGTGGTGCTACATATACATATATATAATTATATATATATATTAGATATAGATATATATATATATATTATATGATATATATATATATCTATTATATATATATATCATATATATATATATATATATACATATGTATATATAATAAATATCATCATATCATCGTTTAACGTACGTTTTCCATGCTAGCAAGGCTTCCACGGTTCGACTGGGGTCTGGGAAGCCAGAAGGCTGCACCAGGTCCCAGTCTGATCTGGCAGAGTCTCTACATCTTGATGCCCTTCCTAACACCAACCACTCCGTGTGTGTAGGGGGTGCTACATGTATATATATATATATATATATCATCATATCTTCGTTTAACGTCCGTTTTCCATGCTAGCATAGGTTGGACGGTTCGACCGGGGTCTGGGAAGCCAGGAGGCGGCACCAGGTTCCATTCTTATCTGGCAGTGTTTCTATATATTTAGGAAGTAATAACGTTTTCAGGCGGCACCGAGGAAGATATTAGGGACGAGAATAAGTAAGGCAATACCCGCTTTTCACCCTGTTAAAGAAAGTATGGAGTGCAAGTGTAATTTCAATAAAGAACAAAATAGAATTTTTTACAAAAAAAAAGCGGTGTTATTGTATGGGGCTGAGACGTGATGAACAACAGTTAAGTCAAATAAGCAAATACAATCATTCATCAACAGATGCTTGCGTAGTATACTGAAAATAAATGGCCCCAACACATAAGCAATATGGAGCGATGGCAAAGAACAAATCAATTCCGATTAGGGGGACAAATATTTAAGAAAAAGTGAAGTGGTTTGGTAGTACAATTAGAAAAGACACAACCAAATGTAGCGACAAGTGCTTTAAAGTGAAACCGTTGATATAGAAGGAAAGGTAGGCCTAAGAACTCGTGGCGGAGATCAACACATAAGGAACTAGAGAAAGGGGGACATAAGTGGCCTATACTCAGCATGGCCGCATCAATGACTGAACAAGTAAAAGAGTAAGAGTAAGAGTATGTATATTATGGTATATCTTCTCGCCCGACGTTTAAGCATAGAGTCTTAATCTCTTAGTCTTTCCCAGTAGCTTAGAGCGCACAGAGCTATCTCTTCGGATATTTTAGATATTTACAACTACTCAACAAAATGGCTTGTTCGTATCATAGGTAGGAGTGGCTGTGTGGTAATAGCTTGCATACCAGCTACATTGTTCCGGGTTCAGTCCACTGCGTGGAAACTGAAAATCTAGATATATATATATTATATATATATTATTAGCTTGCTTACCAACCCAATGGTTCCGGGTTCGTCCCCGGGTGGCTCCTTGTGCAAGTGTCCTTCTAGCTATAGCCGGCCGACAAGTCCTTCTGAGTTGATTTGGTATACTAACATGAAAGAACCCCCGATGTATACTATATATATCTCATTATATGTAGAATGGCTGTGTGTTAAGTAGCTTGTTTCCCAAACACCTGGTTCCGGTTCAGTCCCATGCTGGCACCTTATATGCTGCACAGAGGCTTCTTCGTGTAGCTTCGTTGGATCGCCTCAAGTTCTGTGATTAGAACTATGGCAAAGATGAAATCAAGTTTCGATTAGGGAGCAATATTAAAAGAAAAAGTAGAAGTGGATTTGGTAGCACAATTAGAAAAGACACACCAAATGTAGTGAAAAGTGCTTTAAAGTGGAAACCGGTTGGATATAGATGTAGAGGTAGGCCTAAGAACTCGTGGCGGAGATCAACACATAAGGAACTAGAGAAAGGGGGACATAAGGGGCATATACTCCAGCATGGCCGCAGTCAAATGACTGAAACAAGTAAAAGAGTTAAGAGTAAGAGTAAGAGTAAGAGTATGTATATTATGGCATATCTTTCTCGCCGACGCTCTAAGGAATAGAGTCTTAATCTCTTGAATCTTTCCCAGTAGCTTGTATGCTGCACAGAGGCTATCTTCTTCGTGTAGCTTCGTTGGATCGCCTCAAGTTCTGTGATTAAGAACTATGGCAAAGATGAAATCAAGTTTCGATTAGGGAGCAAATATTTAAGAAAAAGTGGAAGTGGATTGGTAGCACAATTAGAAAACGCACACCAATGTAGCGAAAAGTGGCTTTAAAGTGGAAACCGGTTGGATATAGAAGATGAGGTAGGCCTAAGAACTCGTGGCGGAGATCAACACAAAAGGAACTAGAGAAAGGGGGACATAAGTGGCCTATACTCAGCGTTGGAGGGTAAATGCACAAAGAAAAAGACACAACCAATATAGCAAAAAAGTGCTTTAAAGTGGAAACCGGTTGGATATAGAAGAAAGAGTTTCCATAAGAACTCGTGGCGGAGATTAACACATAAGGAACTAGAGAAAGGGGGACATAATGGCAGAGTATAAGTACAAGAGCAAAGAATTATGCGACATGGAATTCAACTATATGTGGCCTACACACCCCGCGCCGAGGGTTTAAGGAATAAAGAAGAAAGAAATGTTTTATAAAGAGCCGGAATCATTTGTCATCAGTGGGGACACAGTGTAAGTATAATTCTGTCTGTGTGTACGATGCTGTTAACGACCGTCGATGTTTACCTCAGTCGTGAGGAATAGGCCATCATATGTGTATATTATTTCTTTACTACCCACAAGGGGCTAAACACAGAGGGGACAAACAAGGACAGACAAACGGATTAATTCGATTATCAAACCCCAGTGCGTAACTGGTACTTATTAATTGACCCCGAAAGGATGAAAGGCAAAGTCGACCTCGGCAGAATTTGAACTCAGGACGTAACAGCAGACGAAATACCTATTTCTTTACTACCTAACCCACAAGGGGCTAAACACAGAGAGGACAAACAAGGACAGACAAATGGTTTATGTCGATTACATCGACCCCAGTGGGTAACTGGTACTTTTAATCGACCCCGAAAGGAGGAAAGGCAAAGTCGACCTCGGCGGAATTTGAACTCAGGAGTAACAGCAGACGAAATACCTATTTCTTTACTACCCACAAGGGGCTAAACACAGAGGGGACAAACAAGGACACAACCAACGGATTAAGTCGATTACATCAACCCCAGTGCGTAACTGGTACTTATTTAATCGACCCCGAAAGATGAAAGGCAAAGTCGACCTCAGGCGGAATTTGAACCCAGAATACTTACGGCAGACGAAATACCTATTCTTTACTACCCACAAGTGGCTAAACCCAGAGGTGACAAACAAGGACAGACAAACGGATTAAGTCATTACATCTACCCCGTGGGTACTGGTACTTATTTAATCGACCGAAGGATGAAGGCAAAGTCGATCTCGGCGGATTTGAACTCAGGACGTAACAGCAGACGAAATACCTATTTCTATTTCTTTACTACCCACAATGGGGCTAAACACGAGAGGACAACAAGGACAGACAAACGGTTAAGTCGATTACATCGACCCCATTGCGAACTTGGGTACTTATTTAATCGACCCGAAAGGATGAAAGGCAAAGTTGACCTCGGCAGAATTTGAACTCAGGCCGTAACAGCAGACGAAATACCTATTTCTTTCTACCACAAGGGGCTAAACACAGAGAGGACAAACAAGGACAGACAAATTGTTTAAGTCGATTACATCGACCCCAGTGGGTAACTGGTACTTATTTAATCGACCCCGAAAGGAGGAAAGGCAAAGTCGACCTCGGCGGAATTTGAACTCAGGACGTAACAGCAGACGAAATACCTATTTCTTTACTACCCACAAGGGGCTAAACACAGAGGGGACAAACAAGGACACACAAACGGATTAAGTCGATTACATCAACCCCAGTGCGTAACTGGTACTTATTTAATCGACCCCGAAAGGATGAAAGGCAAAGTCGACCTCGGCGGAATTTGAACCCAGAATACTTAACGGCAGACGAAATACCTATTTCTTTACTACCCACAAGGGGCTAAACACAGAGGTGACAAACAAGGACAGACAAACGGATTAAGTCGATTACATCGACCCCAGTGGGTAACTGGTACTTATTTAATCGACACGAAAGGATGAAAGGCAAAGTCGATCTCGGCGGAATTTGAACTCAGGACGTAACAGCAGACGAAATACCTATTTCTATTTCTTTACTACCCACAAGGCGAAACACAGGAGGACAACAAGGACAGACACAAAGGTTTTAAGTCGATTACATCGACCCCAGTGGGTAACTGGTACTTATTATCGACCCCGAAAGGAGGAAATGCAAAGTCCCTCGGCGGAATTTGAACTCAGGACGTACAGCAGACGAAATACCTATTTCTTTACTACCCACAAGGGGCTAACACAGAGGGGAAAACAGACACACAAACGGATTAAGTCGATTACATCAACCCCAGTGCGTAACTGGTACTTATTTAATCGACGCCGAAAGGATGAAAGGCAAAGTCGACCTCGGCGGAATTTGAACCCAGATACTAACGGCAAGACGAAATCCTATTTCTTTACTACCCACAAGGGGCTAAACACAGGGTGACAAACAAGGACTAGACAATGATTAAGGCGATTACATCGACCCCAGTGGGTACTGTTACTTATTTAATCGACACAAAGGTGAAAGGCAGTCGATCTCGGCGGAATTTGAACTCAGACGTAAACAGCAGACGAAATACCTATTCTATTTCTTTACTACCCACAAGGCTAAACACAGAGAGGACAAACAAGGACAGACAAACGGATTAAGTCGATTACATCGACCCCAGTGCGTAACTGGTACTTATTTAATCGACCCCGAAAGGATGAAAGGCAAAGTTGACCTCGGCAGAATTTGAACTCAGGACGTAACAGCAGACGAAATACCTATTTCTTTACTACCCACAAGGGGCTAAACACAGAGGGGACAAACAAGGACAGACAAAGGGATTAAGTCGATTACATCGACCCCAGTGCGTAACTGGTACTTTATTTAATTAACCCCGAAAGGATGAAAGGCAAAGTCGACCTCGGCGGAATTTGAATTCAGGACGTAACAGCAGACGAAATACCTATTTCTTTACTACCCACAAGGGTCTAAACACAGAGGGGACAAAGAAGGACAGACAAACGGATTAATTCGATTATATCAACCCCCAGTGCGTAACTGGTACTTATTTAATCGACCCCGAAAGGATGAAAGGCAAAGTTGACCTCGGCGGAATTTGAACTCAGAACGTAACGGCAGACGAAATACCGCTAAGAATTTCGCCCGGCGTGCTAACGTTTCTGCAAGCTCGCCGCCTTAAATAAAGATAACACAGGGTGAAATCGAACCCAAAACCTCGTAATGCCAATGCTTAACGCTTAACTATTCAGCTAGAGTATATAAACAGGAGCAATGGAGGGGCAATGGCCCAGTGGTTAGGGCAGCGGTCTCGCGGTCATAGTATCGCGGTTTCGATTCCCAGACCGGGCGTTGTGTGTGTTTATTGAGCGAAAACACCTAAATCTCCACGAGGCTCCGGCAGGGGATGGTGGTGAACCCTGCTGTACTCTTTCACCACAACTTTCTCTCACTCTTACTTCCTGTTTCTGTTGTACCTGTATTTCAAGGGCGGCTTGTCACTCTATGTGTCACGCTGAATATCCCCGCGAACTACGTTAAGGGTACACGTGTTGTGGAGTACTCAGCCACTTGCACGTTAATTCCACGAGCAGGCTGTTCCGTTGATCGTATCAGCTGGGACCTCATCGTCGTAACCGACGGAGTGCTCCTCCAGGGGGTGGTGGTGAACCCTGCTGTACTCTTTCACCACAACTTTCTCTCACCTTACTTCCTGTTTCTTGTACCGATTTCAAAGGGCCGGCTTGTCACTCTCCTGTCACGCTGAATATCCCCGAGAACTACGTTAAGGGTACACGGTCTGTGGAGTGCCTCAGCCACTTACACGTTAATTCCACGAGCAGGCTGTTCGTTGATCGTATCAGCTGGGACCCTCATCGTCGTAACCGACGGGCGTGCTCCTCCAGGTGGGGGGTGAACCTGCTGTACTCTTTCACCAAAACTTTCTCCACTCTTACTTCCTGTTTCTGTTGTACCTGTATTTCAAGGGGCCGGCCTTGTCACTCTATGTGTCACGTGAATATCCCCGAACTACGTTAAGGGTACACGTGTCTGTGGAGTACTCAGCCACTTGCACGTTAATCCACGAGCAGGCTGTTCCGTTGATCGTATCAGCTGGGACCCTCATCGTCGTAACGACGGAGGTCTCCTCCAGGGGGTGGTGGTGAACCCTGCTGTACTCTTCACCACAATTCTTCACTCTTACTTCCTGTTCTGTGTACCCGTATTTCAAAGGGCGGCCTTGTCACTCTCCGTGTCACGCTGAATATCCCCGAGAACTACGTTAAGGGTACACGTGTCTGTGGAGTGCTCAGCCACTTACACGTTAATTCCACGAGCAGGCTGTTCCGTTGATTGTATCAGCTGGGACCCTCATCGTCTTACCGACGGAGTCTCCTCCAGGGTGGGGTGAACCCGCTGTACTCTTTCACCACAACTTTCTCTCACTCTTACTTCCTGTTTCTGTTGTACCTGTATTTCAAGGGGCCGGCCTTGTCACTCTATGTGTCACGCTGAATATCCCCGCGAACTACGTTAAGGGTACACGTGTCTGTGGAGTACTCAGCCACTTGCACGTTAATTCCACGAGCAGGCTGTTCCGTTGATCGTATCAGCTGGGACCCTCATCGTCGTAACCGACGGAGTGCTCCTCCAGGGGGTGGTGGTGAACCCTGCTGTACTCTTTCACCACAACTTTCTCTCACTCTTACTTCCTGTTTCTGTTGTACCTGTATTTCAAGGGGCCGGCCTTGTCACTCTCCGTGTCACGCTGAATATCCCCGAGAACTACGTTAAGGGTACACGTGTCTGTGGAGTGCTCAGCCACTTACACGTTAATTCCACGAGCAGGCTGTTCCGTTGATCGGATCAACTGGAACCCTCATCGTCGTAACCGACAGAGTGCTTCTGCAAGGGGTGGTGGTGAACTCTGCTGTACTCTTTCACCACAACTTTCTCTCACTCTTACTTTCTGTTTCTTTGTACCATGAAGTCGTTGTTCTAAAAGAACGCTGGTCTCCTTGACAACGCTTTACGACGTTGATTTCCTTACACTCCCTTCCCCACAGCTTCACGAGGGAGGGAAGAAGGGGGAGAAGCAACACAGGTGCAGGTGTGAGCGTGGACGCCAACTCCTCCGCCATCGACACACGAAAAAATATGCGTTAAAATGGAAAATAATTATGGTAAATTATTTTTAAAATCGTAGACTCATCGTAGACGCGCGCTAATACCCAGAAGGGCTCGATATGAATCACGACTATCTATAGATACCCGAATTTGGTTAAACTGCACCCAAAATGTGGGAGTAGTTAGAATCTAAATCGTAGGAGACAGACAGACACACAACTTCACTTTTATATATAAAGATTTGTGCAACAACTAAAACATTCGGTTGTGCAAATTGTTTTGCAAAGGAAACCTGCCCTGTGTGCGGTTTTTGCCGTTTTTGTGGATCTGTTTTCAGCTTTTTTAGCGATTTCTGTTTTGGCGACTTCAAGCCATGAAGTCGTTGTTCTAAAAGAACGCTGGTCTCCTTCACAACGCATTACGACGTTATTTCCTTTCCTTACACTCCCTTCCCCACAGCTTCACGAGGGAGGGAAGAAGGGGGAGAAGCAACACAGGTGCAGGCGTGAGCGGGACGCCAATTCCGCCGCCATCGACACACGAAAAAATATGCATTAAAATGGAAAAAATTATGGTAAATTATTTTTAAATCGTGGACTCATCGTAGACGCGCGCTAATACCGACGGGCTCAATATGAATCACGACTATAAGATACCCAGTTTGGTTAAACTGCACCGCATTTAAAAT
>NW_021828360.1:5000-8734 GCF_006345805.1 Octopus sinensis
AACCCCAGGACTTATGCTTTGTAAGCCTAGTACTTATTCTATCGGTCTCTTTTGCCGAACCGCTAAGTTACGAGGACGTAAACACACCAGCATCGGTTGTCAAGCGGTGGGGGGGGGAAACACAGACACACTAACACACACACATATACATATATATATACATATATACGACGGGCTTCTTTCAGTTTCCGTCTACCAAATCCACTCACAAGGCTCTGGTCGGCCCGAGGCTATAGTAGAAGACACTTGCCCAAGGTGTCACGCATTGGGATTGAACCCGGAACCATGTGGTTGGTAAGCAAGCTACTTTATTTCATTAAGATTTGCCATAAAGGCATTACAAAGAGCAGCTTGCGGCCTGGACATATACATTGATGAGGTGAATGATGAAACAAGGATGATATTGATGAGAGAAGGCAGTAAACGCCCGCCGATTTTCTGCTTCTCTAAAACATTGTTCTTTTTTTTCCATCAAAAACGACAATTATTGGACTTAATAGTCCATTACAAATATCTTTATATATAAAAGTGAAGTTGTGTGTCTGTCTCCTACGATTTAGATTCCTAACTACTCCCACATTTTGCGGTGCAGTTTAACCAAAATCGGGTATCTTATAGTCGTGATCATATCGAGCCCTTCTGGATATTAGCGCGCGTACTGATGAGGTCTACAATTAAAAAAAAAAATTTACCATCATTTTTTCCCATTTTAATGCATTTTTTGCTATTATATAAGGGAAGTAACTCTCTAAAAATGCTTATATAGTTATTTCCCTTACAAACCCGAGCAACGCCGGGCGATACTGCTAGTATATGATAAATTATTTAATATACAATCTATAAGATCAATCCTCCTCATCGGAGCCCCCAAGCAAATGACACGCCGCCTGCAGGAAAGTCTGCATCGCCAGGTCGGGGCCCGCAAAGAGGAAAGCAAAATCTTCTTTATTACAGGTTACTATGACCTCGAACAGCTCCTTCTTATTTCTTTTACTATTCACAAGGGGCTAAACACAGAGGGGGTCAAACAAGGACAGACAAAGGGATAAGTCGATTACATCGACCCCAGTGCGTAACTGGTACTTAATTTGTCGACTCCGAAAGGATGAAAGGCAAAGTCGACTTTGGTGGAATTTGAACTCAGAATGTAACGGCAGATGAAATACCTATTTCTTTACTACCCACAAGGGGCTAAACACAGAAGGGACAAACAAGGACAGACAAGCGGATTAAGTCGATTATATCGACCCCAGTGCGTAACTGGTACTAAATTTATCGACCCCGAAAGGATGAAAGACAAAGTTGACATCGGTGGAATTTGAACTCAGAACGTAGCGGCAGACGAAATACCGCTAAGCATTTCGCCCGGCGTGCTAACGTTTCTGCCAGCTCACCGCCTTCTGACTCACGACGTCCGCAGCCACCTGCGGAGGCCAGTCTGGACAGTCTATACAAACCGAGTCCAATCGTTCTCGGCCTGGAAGACCGTCCAAGCACTTCTCGAGGCCCTTCCCTGTGATAGAAAACGACGGGTTTCACGTCCTCCTCACGGGGAGGGGCCTCAGCACGCTCTGTCAGTGGCACAATTCCCACTGACAGCCTGACAGCCTCTCGCACCGGTGGGACACCTTCCACCAGAGGAGCATCGGATTTAGTCGGCGGCACACCGTTATCCGCCGACCGTCTCCCGTTTCTCTTCCTTCTCTTTTTGCTTCTTACGGGTGCGGGAGTCGGAGCCTCCACCGGAACACCCGGGGGCGGGTCCTCCTCCTCTCCCGCAACCTGCGCGTCTGTTGGTGAGCAACCATTGTTGCTCACCTTTCTTTTCCTTCTCGTTGAGGCATCAGCCTCAACGACTTCCACCGTTTCTCCCTGCAATGGGAGAGCGGAGGACACCGTCACCTTTTCCTGCTCCGGGACCTTACCACGGCCCCGGGGGCAGTCCTTCTTAATGTGGCCTGACTGCAGGTACGAGTGATACATGAGGGGGGCGACCCTCAAGTTTCACTGGATACCTTGAGCCATCCATTTTTAAAAAGTCAGGGAAAGTCATTTTACCTGCGGGCACTGGGGTCCATAGGGTCAAAGTTGCCTTTGCATCCTCCCAGTCGACCGCAGGCTTTATCTCTGTATTTAAAAGCCTGGACCCGCTATCCCCCAGGCCCCGCCGGATGGCATCTGCAATCCACCCTGCTTCGGTGCCCGGAGGAAGACCACATACCCAGGCCCTTATCACCTTATTCCCACGATATGTGGGAAGAAACAAGATCTCCTCCCCTTCCAGGGACTGGCCTGCCACAGTGCAAGCCTCCTCAGGAGTGTCGAAAAGTAGCCACACCGTGGCGTATTTGACACCCCTGGTTACATAATATTTTTTAGCTGGCAAACATTTTGCCAGCTCTTTATTAATAATACCCTTGTCGAAGAGGGTGATGGCATCACGCGACCTAGCATAGGTCCGTAGTACCACCGTACTTCTCTCAAGGCTTTCAATCCATTGCTTTGGTGGGTCCGAGACACATGCTCTAGGTACCACGCAGTGGAACTGAACCCGGAACCATGTGGCTGGAAAGCAAACTTCTCACCAAGCAGCCATGCCTGCACCTATTCTCTCTGTCAAACTGAACGCATACATAGCGTATTGGGTAAATAGGGAAGTTATTTGACTACATAACTGAATGTAAACATTTGCCGCCGTATTGCGACACTTGTTACTTAACAGCCCTGTAAATATCACTTCCCTGTATTTACTGGTGTGAATGCACGAGTTAGCAACCGGGTGGTAGAAGAGCTTTCAACTACATTCACAATGGAATAAAGACGAGATGAAGGAGAGATAGAACGACAATGAGAATTCAGAAATCAAAGACGAAAGCAATTAAATCATTTAACGAAAGTATGTCTTCGGTAAATTTTAGAAGAAAGTGCTATGTATTATGCCATTAAAAAAAAAAATGGTTGTTTGATGTCAGACAAGAAGTTCCAGCCCTGACTGTCACACCGCTTAGGACGTTTGTGCGATGACATAATCCAATAGGACCTTTTCTTCGTTGTCTTTCTAAGATGGCAGAGTGAGATTTGAGACAAGTTGAGTAGCCACATAGAGTCTACCTCAGAATGTATGTCTGTTTGTATGTATGAAAATGACCGTTAAGAAGAAGAAGAAGAAGAAGAAGAAGAAGAAGAAGAAGAAGAAGAAGAAGAAGAAGAAGAAGAAGAAGAAGAAGACACACATATACAGGCGCAGGCGTGACTGTGCGGTAAGAAGCTTGCTTCCCAATAACGTGGTTCTGGGTTCAGTCCCACTGCGTGGCACCTTGGGCAAGTGTCTTCTACTATAGCCTCGGGCCGACCAATGCCTTGTGAGTGGATTTGGTAGACGGAAACTGGAAGAATCCCGTCGTATATAAATATATATGTGTGTGTGTGTATGCGCACCTATGTGTGTATTGGGTCGCCATAAACAAAGCGGTTTTTTATACTTTTATTTTTCAAAATTAAGATAAACAAAGTTCTTTTTTAATCTAAAATATACTCTCCTTCATTTTCTTCAATGCTCTTCCAGCAACCTGATAAACTTGCAAGGGCCCTTCTTCCAAAATTCACTTATCCGTGACGAAAAATACTCTTCCAGTACTGTTCTGACCTCGTCAACAGAATTCAGATTTTTTCCGTCCAAATGATTTTGAAGACTGCGGGATAAATGACAATCAGATAGGGCAATGTCCGGCAAG
>NW_021828361.1:5000-8724 GCF_006345805.1 Octopus sinensis
GCCCGTGTATATTATGTTTCACACCGTCTCATTATGGTCAATTACGAGTATATATATATATATATATATATAATATATATATATATATATACACACACACATAAATATGCGTATATGTATATATATATATATATATACATAAATATGCGTATATGTATATGTATATATATTATATATATATATATATATATAGTATATATATATGTATTTGTGTATGTAGGTACATAACGATGAATAGCTAACGCGAAAACCAATTGGTTCCGTTTCAGTCTCTTACCTTATTATTATTATTATTAACTGCTTATAATCATCAATAATAATGACCTTTTTGACTAGTAATACTCTAAATGTATATATTTGTCACTACCTGTCATAAATAGCCTTTTTATATCTACAATATGCATTTTCGTTGATTTTTCATATTTTACCTTTACATTTTCACGTGTATTTTATATTTTTTTTCAAAACATAATTTCTACCATATATATATATATATATATATATATATATATTATATATATATATATACATGTATGCATGTATGTATGTATGCATGTATAATATAAATAGAGATACATACACACACATATGTGCATATGTATATATATATATGTGTGTCTGTCTGTGTGTGTGCGGATTTGCTTTTGTAAATGTCTACCCACTACATAGAGAACGGCATTGGTTTGTTTACATCAGCATAATTTTGCAGTTTGGTACATGAGACCGATCGACTATCTACTAGACTTTAAAAAAAAAAAAAGAAGTACAGGAATCGATTTTTTCGACTGGTGCTGGCTAACATGCGGCCCGCAGACCTTTATCTTGCAGCCTGCTTGATACTTTCTTGAATGGGTTTATTTAAACAAGCATTTAAAAATTTTTATCAAACATTAAAGATTGTAATGTAAAGTAAAATAGAAAGATACTACTGTTTTTGTGACGATAATATTTCTTGTTGAATCAACGGTCATACCTTCATTCTTGTAATAATTGCATTACGGTAATTGTAATAATTATTGTAATGATAGCATGAGAAAGCAAAATGCTTTCAATTCTATCAGCAGTGATTATTTGACTATTAGTGCATTAAGAATACAAGCGGCGTTCAAAAGACTTTCTGTGATTAAAATGACCAGCGATGTAATTTCATCTGGCCAGGCTTGGAATAGACACTTCAGGGTGGTGTTCAAGCATGGCCGCAGTCCAGTGACTGAAACAAGTAAAAGATAAAAGATAAAAGAATCAGCTAAATACCGTAATCACAGCCACTACATCTACGACTATTACCTTGGCATCACCACGAACACAACCATAGCACCCATTACAACTACAGACCTTTCAACACAACGCTAATACTATTACAATAACATAACACATAACATTATCAACACAACACAGGCTCTATTAGAGCACTAGAAACAACTGCAGTCATTACACCGAATTAAATATTATTATCACTAAGCTGCCTAGTGGAGGTGTTAGTGGGGGATGTTTAATGGTGATTATGTCATCTTGACAATGGCATAATCACCATTAAACATCATCCACTAACACCGGCGTCGTGACAAGAGTGCAGTAGTCCGGAAAGGAGAAATGCCATATATAGATGGAAATATTCACATTGGCCTTGGAAACCAGGCTCATCATAGTTTCACCGCGTTTAAAGTCACAGACAGGTATATATATATATATATATATATATATATATATATATATATATATATAATATATATATATATATATATAATATTATATGTAGAAAAATACAAACTGGGACAGGAACGTAAACATTTAGAAGACGATACAAAAAAAACACGGACGGGACATTCGAAGCCTTCAATCTCCAGTCAAGAACCGGATCATGCTCGCAATTTCGGCTGATTAATCTTGACTTGAGATCGCTCCGATCCGGCCAGCCCCAAGGAAAAACTAAGCTACGAGCATTAGATTTTTTGTAAAAAGGATCGAATGTATACGAAACAAGGACAGAAAAACGGACGATGCCACACGAATATAAATACAAAAAACAATAATAGTAATAACAGGACAAAAACAGCGGGTGTCTTACGACTAAAGACAGTACAACTTAGTTCAGCTGGCGTATTTGGAAAAAAATGCCTTTTTCGGCAGACGAAGACAACGATGTTCTCGTAGCGCTGGTTAGAAGCCGAAAGGCTGGTTGACCAGCGGTCACGTGATACAAAATATATAAATAGATTGTTTGTTCTTTCTCGAGCCATGCCTGGCTCATACAGCCGATTTCCTTGGCGTATATGTTCCCCACCTTCTGCCGTAGCCGCGTGGAGCTTAGGTGTTTCGCTCATAAACACAAACATCCTCCTTCGGTCTGAGATTCGAACACGCGATCCTCGACCGCGAGTTCGCTGCTTTAACTACTAGGCCATCAGGACAGCATATACATAGATGTGATGTACTTAATAAAATTCCAATACACATTCCACATTCCATCCACAATTATATATATATATATATATATATATATATATATATATATGTAGGTCCCCGTTGATTCGGGGTTAACCACAGTAAATAAGGTACTCAATACATAGCAGAGTAAAAATTATTTATTATATAGAAGGGGCTTCTACAGGACTAGAACTTTTCATTCAAGAGAAATCTTCAGGAAGCGCTTCCTGAAGATTTCTCTTGAATGAAAACAGTTCTAGTCCTGTAGAAGCTCCTTCTATATATAAATATATATATATATATATATATATATATATATATATATATATATATATATGCGTAGGAGTGGCTGTCTGGTAAGTAGCTTGCTTGTCGACTACATGGTTCCAGGTTCATCCTACTACGTGGCACCTTGGCCAAGTATCTTCTACTATAGCCTTGGGCCGACCAAAGCCTTGTGAGTGGATTTGGTAGACGGAAACTGAAAGAAGCCCGTCGTATATATGTATATATATGTATGTGTGTGTATATGTTTGCGTGTCTGTGTTTGTCCTCCCATCATCGCTTGACAACCGATGCTGGTGTGTTTACGTCCCCGTCACTTAGCGGTTCGGCAAAAGAGACCAATAGAATGAGTACTAGGCTTACAAAGAATAAGTCCTGGGGTCGATTTGCTCGACTAAAGGTGGTGCTCCAGCATGGCCACAGTCAAACGACTGAAACAAGTAAAAGAGTAAAGAGTAAAAGAGTATATACATACACACACATATATATATCGGAGATGTACTTGCATAGCAAGTGACTGATCTGAGATCGTGTGCTGTTCAATGACTAGACTTCGTGCAGCACGAAGTTTTGTCAGTGAACAGGTCGCGGTCTCAAAGCGACGAAAATATTTTGACAAATTAAATTTAAATGTTGAAGTGAATCTAACGGTTTTCGCGTGTTTCTTAAATGGCTTATAAACATTTTCCACGCTGCAATTGTTTATATATATATCGTTGTTTGAAACGATATAAAATGTATTAAAACTCTTTTAAATTTTAACATCTTCACTCTTCCATTAAAAAAAATTTTTTTTGAGTTTTATGGGATACCTTTCCATAAACTCTCATAACACACTATTTGTATATCCGCAAACTTACGCTAGAAAGCTACCAGCAAAGTATGAAGAATCTTTATTAGAAATCGTTTTTGGAATCCTCCAAATTAAAGGACGAAATATAATTCAGCATTTTCACACACACACACACACACACACACACACACAGGCGCGCGCGCGCGTATACACAGTCAC
>NW_021828362.1:5000-8685 GCF_006345805.1 Octopus sinensis
GTCTCTGCAACCCATGTGCACCTGTGCTTTTCACTAACAATTGGCTGGCCATTTATTTGTGTAGCGTGAGGTGAGAATGTTGTGTCCAAAGTGTTTACTGGGAGAAAAGCATTGAAGACAAGGAAATTCTTTTAAGCAGAGGTCGAAAAGCAACCAAGAATCTTGTGTCTCTGTCTTGCACGGAACCTTCTCAAACCTTCTCTGCGCCGATTCTGGCGAGTTTTCGCTTTTATAAAACCATCTGCGCGGGAACCCCTTGAACACATGGTGATATTGCTGAAAGATGATTGGTTAATATTCAGAGAAGTCACCGATCTGATATGGACCGATTCTAGTTACTAAACCTATACGATTTCGAATCTAGGCCTCGCTACAAACCGTTTGATCAGAGCTAACCTAGAATTAAATAACACCATTTTGTCTTTGCTTCTTCTCATCAGACTTTTGTATGGAGACAACTAAACTTAAAACCTCAGCCTTTAGAACAGATCAGCTGGTACTTATCGGAGAAAGAAAGGCAAAGTCGACCTCGGCGGAATTTGAACTCCGAACATAAATATGGACGAAATGCGTAGCAGTATTTCGTCCGGCGAGTTAAAAGTTGTCAATACAACATTCCCCACCTTTTCTAATTACACATGAATATAATAAAACCTGCTGTATCTCAGTTTCCACAGAAAATAATTATATAAAAATATTTTTGTAATAAAAATATGAAACGTAAGGCTTTACAAAAACAGAAAAGGTGTGTTTGCTGGAGAAATGGGCTTGAACAGAGTGGAGACTGGCTGGCGTCTCTTTTCAATGGAACACCCTTAGGAATGGCCGCTAGAGGGTCTGTCAATATGACTGAGGTCGACGGTTTTCGATGTGGGGGAGTTTAAGAAAATTTCACTGAGAAGTTTAAGGAAGGGTGGGGGAGGGGGACTCTTTTATAATGTCCTTTAAACTGAGTCAGTTGTTTTTTGTCAGTATTCTTATCATTATTACAATTATTATTATTATTATTATTATTTCGTCTTTCATAAAATAGTTATTAGTCATTCTCTCCGTACGGCTGATATCATTGACTCTACAAATCTCTCCTGAAAATATGTCTGTGATAAAATTGGCAATTATCATCGTCGTCACTAAAAACTTTAAATAATTATCATTACTACATCACCCTTGATAATGTCTGCAATGCCTTGGGCCCTCGTGGACGGGAAGAGAAATCATTGTTGTTATTAATATTTTTGAAAATGGCGAACGGGCAGAATCGTTGGCTCGACACACAAAATGCTTAACGGCATCTCTTCTGGGTCTTCACGTTCTGAGTTCAAATTTCGACGACGTCGACTTGCAATTCACCCTTTCGGGGTCGGTAGAATAAGTACCAGTTGAGCATTGGGGTTGATGTAATCGACTATCTCTCCCACCGGAAACTACTCGCCTTGTGCCAAGATTTGAAGAAGATGATGATAATAATAATAATAATAATAATAATAATAATAATAATGCTGTTAATAATTATTATTATTATTGGTGAATTGCAGTGCTACTAGAGCACAGGAAAAGTCTTATAGTTACATTCCTTCACATTTTATGTTCAAATCCTGCTGATGTCATTGTGTCTTTTCCCCTGCCATGGGCGATAAAAATACGCCTTGGTAACAATACTGGTGTGGACTCAAATGATTAACCCTATCTCTCCCCCCCCCCAAATGATGTGGTCTTGTGCCAATGTTCAAAACCACTCCCCCACTTACATCACCACCACCGTCATCATCATCATCATCATCACCATTAATGACTCAACAAAGGTGGATCGAGCAGTTCCACAGACATACACGATTGGTCACTAAATGATGTCCCAGCTCAAAGATATTTTAATAATAGTAGAATATACCTGATACCCGAGTTTCCTCCGGTTTTGAGACAATGGTAGTATCCACCCGGTTAGACGTTATACTGCAAACATAAATATAAAACGAAACTCGACCTTTCCAGATGAAACATCCGGGACAGATCATGAAGATCACCGGCAAAGAGAGAGCCAGGAATACGATAATCCTTGACAAAAGTAGGACCCTAGCATGGGGGAAATATTGGCGCAGCGAAGCTTCTGGTTTGGGAATGTCTGAAGAAATGAAACAGTGAAATAATGAAGCAACTGTACAAGACAATGCTACCATTATAACTAATACGCGCGCGCGCAGATGGTCGATTAAGAAAAGAAAAAAAAGAACAGGCACTTGTATGTTTGTCAATAGAATGGGTGCATGGGTGTTTTCCCATACCGACCATTCTGACGAGTGCGGCTTTAGGCAACCACCTTATTACCTAGCTCCTGTGCGAAACCAATTAATGAAGTCGGTTGAAAATTGATTTATAAGGCCGTATACATACATACATACATACATACATACATACATACATACATACATACACACACACACACACACACATACATACATACATACATATACGTATGTGTGCATATACTGCAGTAGATTGACATGCCAACGTTGATAAACTACAACCATTCATAAAAATAGTACCATCGTTGTATGATATTTTTTAAAGGTTACCTCTAATACATACACAAGCAAGGAACAATAAGCCAGACAAATCAAACAGGACACCGACCATGAGGAAGGACATTAACGAGAATTAAAAACATATTTAACATTACCAGAGAAACGTCCCTCGTTAGCTGTCAATCAGATATCAATGTGGTTTCGACACCTTACATACACGCATATGCATACATGTGTGTGTGTGTGTGTGTGTGTGTGTGGTGTGTGTGTGTGTGTGTGTGTGTGTGCGTGCGTAGAAACGTACAGACATAAGTTAAACACAATATCACAAATTTACTGAGTGGGGGAGATAAAAGCATATTTCCATTTCTCAAGTCTTTCTTCGAAGAAAACCCGTAAATACAATTGTTACGAGAGGGAAGAGAAACCGTGTCGCTGAGTCAGCTTATCATCTGAGGCTTATCTCTTTCTGTTCGCCACTCGTCAGCAGAATCTATAATTAAGCTCAGATTAATATTCTCCTCCACACACCAGAAAATCTTCTTAAACACCGCCAACAGCACCACGACCACCACCACTACCAACACAATCCTCATGGCTGCAGTCACTACAACTACAATTACCACCAACATCATCACCACCATCATTATCATCATCGTCACCACCACCACCACCACCATTAGCACAACATAACCATATTAACTATCACCACCTCAGCAGTACCAAAACCAATCATCAGCACGACGACCATGACCACCATCGCTGAAGGCGGAAACGTCTGAATGGGGGAAAGTCTGGAAGTGTGGACGTGTCTGTCGACACACGGAGCAGACTTGATTAATCCATTGAAACACGACGCTTCTTTGCTCGTCCATGTTGTTCCGATTACGAGGAAACTTGGAGCGAAGCTTAAACTTTGAATTGCCCTCTATATATATATACATACGTTATATGTATATATATATATATATATATACATACGTTATATGTATATACACATCATTTGATGTGGTCAGCCAGATCTGGGTTATTTTAGATTTCTAATATGGTTCCTGCCTGGATCCTAAATTTCTATTTCTTTACGTTATTCACACATACATCATTTCTATCTATCTATCTATCTATCTATCTATCTATATATATATATATATATATATATATATATA
>NW_021828363.1:0-8699 GCF_006345805.1 Octopus sinensis
CTAAAACTTTTATTAAAATCAAACGAAAATAACCTGATAATTAATTAAAATAATTGATAATGAAATTAAGTCGATTTATTCATTTTTTATCAATTTTTTGATTGAATGAATTTTTCCAAGAGTCGGCAAAAACCGACATCACCAATTTTTCCGATCAATAACGTTTTTTATTATAATTATACAGTTTTTTAGGTCTAACCATTTAAAAACAAATATTAAAAATTCATGAATTTTTTTACTATATAAACTAGCTCGGCAGCTCGCTTCGCTCACCGCGACCTAGCTCCTGCGGAGGGCCTGTTTCATCAAACAACTATAATTTTATGTAGATGTATATAAAACTACCTGGTTTAATGTAACCCTATTCTATCGCCTGTTGATAAACGATGTTTGTCGTCCGTCCTTCCTTGGCATATATGAATAAATTTTTCTCTTCTGCCTACCCTCGAGCATCCCACATACAGCTGTCCATGTGAAAAGCACTCACTCTCTAAAAATAACCCAACTACCTTTAATGACTGTCCCTGGGCCTTGTTTATTGTCATTGCAAACTTTTTTTTTCATTTTTGTAGTTTTATTTTTTTATATTTTATTTTTTCATTTTTCCTTTGTAATTTCCTTTTTTTCTTTTTTTTTTGTTTTTTACTGGCGGAAATGGGGCAGGGGAGATGCGGCAGGCGGAAATGCGGCAGGCAAGAAAGCGACACACAAAAAAACGACCACCAAAAAAGATTTAATTAATTACCTTATTAAGCTGACCGTTTTTTCTTCAGCTTCGTTTTTCCTCCTTCGGTTATCTATTTAAAAATTATTTTTTGAATAATAAAAAAGTTAGGAAAAGAGGCATACCGAAAATAAATTCTATCTTTACGAAAAACTCAAGTAAATAGTTAATATTTTTACGCAAATTCTTCTGATTGCGCTGTCAATTGGTGGTAAATTGTGTTAATGGTTTGTGCTAATGTGGTTTCAACAACTATCAAGTGTTTTTCAAAATCTGTTAATTGCACACTCTATTCAAGGTCGTGCGTCAATTGGTGGTAAATTGTGTTAATGATTGTGCTAATGTGGTTTTCATCAACTATCAAAGTGGTTTTTCAAAATCTGTTAATTGCACACTCTATTCAAAGTCGTGCAATCTGTGATTGCACATTCTGTCAAAGTCAAATATGATAATAGCTTTAATTTTGATTCATGGTCGATAATGATATATGCATTTAATTTTAAAGAGAAAAACATAGGATGAATTGAATTTCTTTATCGCGAATAATTGGGAGTTCATCATTGTTAATATTCTCGCTGTCGTTTTCATCAAGGATATTCTTAATACGTGAGATTTTTGCCTTGAAGGTTTTAATGGACCTCATCATGAATGTCGAGGACATTCGCGTTGTTCATTTTAATCAAAATGCAAAAAATAATTTTTTGATTTTTTGGGGGAAGGTTTTAAGGACTTCATCATGTAAGTCGAGGACATTGTAGTTGTTCATTTTAACCAAAATGCAGAAAATTTTTTTTTATTTTTTTTGGGGGGGAAGGTTTTAAGGACTTCATCATGTAAGTGAGGACATTGTAGTTGTTCATTTTAACCAAAATGCAGAAAATTTTTTTTTAATTTTTTTTGGGGGAAGGTTTTAAGGACTTCATCATGTAAGTCGAGGACATTGTAGTTGTTCATTTTAACCAAAATGCAGAAAATTTTTTTAAATTTTTTTGGGGGGAAGGTTTAAAGACTTCATCATGTAAGTCGAGGACATTGTAGTTGTTCATTTTAACCAAAATGCAGAAAATTTTTTTTTAATTTTTTTGGGGGGAAGGTTTTAAGGACTTCATCATGTAAGTCGAGGACATTGTAGTTGTTCATTTTAACCAAAATGCAGAAAATTTTTTTAAATTTTTTTGGGGGGAAGGTTTTAAGGACTTCATCATGTAAGTCGAGGACATTGTAGTTGTTCATTTTAACCCAAATGCAGAAAAATTTTTTTTAATTTGTTTGGGGGGGAAGGTTTTAAGGACTTCATCATGTAAGTCGAGGACATTGTAGTTGTTCATTTTAACCAAAATGCAGAAAATTTTTTTTTAATTTTTTTGGGGGGAAGGTTTTAAGGACTTCATCATGAAGTCGAGGACATTGTAGTTGTTCATTTTAACCAAAATGCAGAAAATTTTTTTTAATTTTTTTGGGGGGAAGGTTTTAAGGACTTCATCATGTAAGTCGAGGACATTGTAGTTGTTCATTTTAACCAAAATGCAGAAAATTTTTTTAAATTTTTTTTTTGGGGGGAAGGTTTTAAGGACTTCATCATGTAAGTCGAGGACATTGTAGTTGTTCATTTTAAACCAAATGCAGAAAATTTTTTTTAATTTTTTTTTTTTTGGGGGGAAGGTTTTAAGGACTTCATCTGTAAGTCGAGGACATTGTAGTTGTTCATTTTAACCAAAATGCAGAAAAATTTTTTTTTAATTTTTTTGGGGGAAGGTTTTAAGGACTTCATCATGTAGTCGAGGACATTGTAGTTGTTCATTTTAACCAAAATGCAGAAAATTTTTTTTTAATTTTTTTGGGGGGAAGGTTTTAAGGACTTCATCATGTAAGTCGAGGACATTGTAGTTGTTCATTTTAACCAAAATGCAGAAAATTTTTTTTTAATTTTTTGGGGGGAAGGTTTTAAGGACCTCATCATGTAAGTCGAGGACATCGTATTGCCAATTTGAAGTTGGTGTGCACCACAGACAGACAGAGACAGACACACACCATACCATTTTATTATTAAGATTATTTGGATTTGCATCAATATCATGCCTCAGTAGGGCATTCTCTCCTACGGCTAAATCTTCATTAAATTTCCATTTCCGCCTTTTTTTTCCATTTTTTCTCCGGCGAAAACACGGCTTTCATACACACTTTGTTGATTCAACCAATCGTCCTCGTTTTCGAAATAATCAGATCCAATTATCTCCGATTGACTTGATTCAACCGCTTCATTTTCATCGAATGACAATAACGCCAATCTTATTTCCTCCGGGATTAAATTATTTCCTACCATAAAATTTCGAAAGGTGTCCTCTTGGTCGTTTCATGCTTCGCCATGTTATATTTATAAACGATTTCTTGATAGAAGTCTTTATAGCTACCAAAAGACCCATTTGAGGCACTAGTTGAGCTAATCCACCCTTTGATCGATTGATTGAATCTAAAGATAAATTTACAAATAACTTACCTTTCTACATGACCCTGAATCCCTGTGCTTTAGGGCGTCCACTTATATGTATGATTTTCAGATCATTACACATTGTTTCCATACATTTGTTCTTAAATTCTTTCCCATTATCCGTCTTTAGAATAAATGGGCGACAAATCATGTAAAAAATATTCTTTATTTTTCTAGTAATTTCCTCCCCTGATTTCCGCCTGGCAACTGCGAATTTAAAAAATGAGTCTATAACCACAACCAACTACAATTTATACAAAAAGAAATAACCATCCATTATCGCTATTAAGGCTAGCATACCTTCTTAAATCCACTAAATCTGCAATCGGCGTCCATATAAAAAACATCTATTTGAATATTTTTGATTACTTCAAGTTCATCTTTAGTAAGGTTGAGTAAAACCATTTCTAAAATATAGATTTGATCAATTATACTTATTATTTTTTCAAATTGGAAAACTTAGATAACCAAAATAAATTGCACGGTAGATTAATTTGAAAAAAAACTTTGATAAATTACTAAAATAATTAAGAAAATCAAAAAATCTAATCAAAATTAATTGAAAAAATATTTATTTTTTTAAAATAACGTTGAGTGGGCATTATCCAACCCAGGGCATTATCCAGCCGGTGACATAATTTTTAGAGAATAATTTCTATCAGCCTTGTTTGGACGAGTTACCCAATGATGACTGGTCAATGCAAGTCACTAAAGCATTTATTCAATGCGATATACCCTTGCATAAATTGACTATGCCTCCTCTAAAGAATTTATTCAAGAATACTTCTTTGCCTCTTCCTTCCCAATACAAAGCAAGAATGTGCGTTAAACAATTGAAAACTGAATATATTGTATTATTTCAAGAAAAGTTTAGGTTTATGAATATATAATTTTTTAGAAATCAACTTGTATTCGCCATAAGTGACGAGGTCACTATTCGTAGTCAAAAATTTGTTGCAGTTTTAATGGGGATACTTAAAAATCCCAATAAAACTTATTTGATTTCTTTCGTAAAAATTGATAAAACTTCTACCAAAGAAACAATTATTCAAATTGTTGACGATACGATTAAATGCGTTTTAATTGAAAGACAAAATTTCCTTCTCCTAATAACAGATTCCGCTAAATATATGCTAGCAGGTTTTATTTAACATATAATTATAGCTGGAAAAGTTCTTAAGCTTTTATATCCAAGGTTATTTCACGTAACTTATGTTGCTCATCTGATGCATAATTGTTCAATGAAAATCAGGACTATTATCCTGAAATTGATTCTCTTATTGCATCAATTCAAGTGGCAATAACAAAAAATAACAAGAGAAAACGACTATTTAATGAAATTGGAATTCCACCTCATGTAGTTTTAACTAGATGGGTACTTGGCTAACTGCTGCATTTTATTATGCAAAAAATTTAATACATGTGATAAACATTTTCAAAACAATTCCTGATGATGGAATCATTGTTCAGGCTGCAAAAAATAGCCTAAGAGATGAATCTCTAGTAAAAAGCTTAAGTTCTATTGTTAGAAATTATTCGACAATTCCAGGTAAAACTAGTTTAATAATAGCAGAATTATTGTGCAAATTTGAAAGTTCTCACTCCTCAATAGAGTTAGCTTACAATGAGCTAAAGAATTTAAAATTTGACGACGAATCAGATATAATTGAAAAATATTTGAATGAACGATTACAAAAAAATGATTTATGTCAAATTATAAGAATGACAAATTCATCAATTTCTCCTGAAGAATATTGTATGCTTTTAAAGTGTCAGCCTTCATCCTCTTCAATAGAACGATGCTTCTCTCAAATTAAAAACTTTATGAGGGATAACAGAAATTTTAATATTGAAAATATAGAGAATTATGTTATATGTTTGTATAATAAATGATTCTTAAGTTAAAATTTGTTAGGTTAAAATTTTTGTTTTATAGGTTAAAATTTGGTTATTTTTAGGTTAAAAAGTTAAAATTTTTAGGTTAAAAAATCGAAGTTTTTAGGTTAAAAAAAAATTGCACTAGTCATTATTAAGAAAGAAACTAATTAACTAAGTAATTTTACTAACTAAGTCCAGAGCCTTCGAAGTGAGCAGAAGGCGGCACTCCACGCACCTCCTCCCCTTCTTCCTCCTCTTCTCTGGCACTGTAGACCTTCGAGAAGGTGCAGTCCAGCGCCTCTTGCTGACTAAACGTCAGGAAAGGGCTGGATCGGCGAGCATCAAACGAGACACTCTCCAGAGTCCTCTTAAGAACAGTTGACTGTATATAAGCCTGTAGAGACTTATCTACATCCAACTGTCTTAAGTACCGCTTGTGGTATTTGGTGACCAGTCCATCCCATGTCATCACACACGGGATGACATGGACTTTGCACTGGTGCATCAGTCCTAGCTCGTTTGCAAGGAGGTCATACTTCCTCCTTTTCTCCACTTCCACTATCTGCAAACGGTCTAGGCACGTGATGCCCACCTCCACGATAACAATCTCCCCGGTGACCTTATCGTGGACCACAATGTCGGGTCTGTTGTGCTGGACAACAATCGAGGTGCGTATGGGGGTATCCACCTTAATGCACACCCGCGAGTTCTCACACACCGATTGAACTCGATGGGTTCGCAACTTTCTGGACCGCCTCAAGCCGTACTTATTGCAGAGCAAAAGATGGAGGGACCTCACCACCTCGTTATGCCTCCATGTGTAATCATGGTAAAGCATACTCCCGCACTTCGTGGCTAAATGGTCAACGGTCATTGCCTTACTCTTACAGTGGTTACACTGTTTCCGTTGACCATTAAAAAAGTTTCTATCCTGCAAATATGAGAACAACCCTTCTGATCGGGGAGAGTTATTCCCATATTTCAGCCACGTAGATGACGACGATACGTCAATGTGCGGGTTGTCCAGGCTGCTAAAGAGAGTCTTGTGAAGGACTTTTAAGTTGATCTTTTTAATTAAAGACTCCTTTTGAAGTTTGATCAACTCCTTCACATTAACTTGGGTAGCACCTAGACCATACTTAGCCGACACATAGCCTTTTATGGTTCCTAGGTGTGTACCACGCGCTTTTTCAGCAGCAAGGATGGCAGCCTTCCTTTGGGATACACTCGACCCACTCCACAAGGTGTCGTGCATCTTAGTAAGAATTCGCTCACTTAAGTGTACGATGTTACTCAGTCCACGTCCTAGCTGCCCGCGAGACAAGTACAATCTCTCCTTATTGCTTGCCAACACGTGGACATGATTCTCTCGGAGTACTCTTCGGACAATAAGGTCCATTTCATCGTACTCACTCGGCTCGAATTCGATCAGGCCAACGTAGTAGTTTAGCAATGAGATGGCATACTCGTTCAAGGCATGAAATAAGTTCCGTGCATTGAGCCAAGTCTTACATAACATTGCCGCCCTACTACGCACACCCTCCACTACACACTTTCTCGTTTCGGGTGTGATTAATGAGGCTGGACTCTCAACCACACCAAGATACTTATATCCTTGGTGTTCCTCCAAGACTTTGACTAGGTCACCGCACACAGGGGTGTTAGTCGCCGACTTGTCGTAGTTGAGCTCCAACCCCACGGCCTTCATGAAACCTTTCAGGACTTTACCCATTGAGTGGAGGATCTCTGAAGACCGAGCGAACAGCTTAATGTCGTCTATGAACATGAGATGGTTGGTGCTAAAACACCCTCCTTCATGTTCGATCGACATTTGTTCGAATTGGGCAGTGAGGACTCTACTCAGCGGTTCTAGGCAGAGGACGAACAGCAGCGGAGACATGCTGTCGCCCTGTAATATGCCCCTCTCTAGTTTCACCTCGCCTATATCGCATTTGTTGTAATTTAGATGGACGTTCCACCTGTCCATCACAGTTGCAACAAATTTGATAAACCACATTGGCAACTTAAGCCTTCGCAGACACTCAACGAGGTAGGCATGATCAACCGAGTCATATGCCTTCTTCACATCCACCCACATTGACACTAGTGAGTTTCCGTGGGCTCTCGCGAGGCATTTGTTGATCAGTGCCTGCTCCTTAGCTCCCTGGCAATCCCGCCGAGTACCTAACTGGTTCTCGGACAGAATCCCATTCACCTCCACGAAATTTCTGACCTCAGTAGCCACCCCCTTAGTCATCAACTTGTACAGGTTGGGCATACAGGTTATCGGACGATAATCTGTCGGAGCGGAAGGGTTATCTACTTTAGGGATCAAATAAGTGACCCCAGTACATAACCACTCTGGAATCGAGCCAGGGTCTAGTGTAAACTGTTCGATTGCTCGACACATGCAATCATGGATAGGTTTGCAATTTTTAATAAAGAAATTATACACTTTATCGACCCCAGGTGTCTTCCAGTCAGAGAGACGGGTTACTGCTTCATCGAACTTCTTGCGGATGTCAGAGACACCACAAGACTCGGTCATCAAGGGAGCATCGGGTCCACAAAACGGAAACGACACACCCTTGCGAGGACGTGCTTTCCACATACTCCCCCATGTGTCAAACATTTCGGCCATTTGCTGGGTACCCTCCTTCGTCTCTCCGTGCAACCGACGATAGAACGACCTGCGATTAAATTCAAACAGGTTGTTCTCCCGCCTGCGCTGACACCGAGACTCATGAGTTGAGAGCTTCTTCTGATAAACGAGAATCAGCTCCTCCCTCTCTGCCCGGACACGCCTCAACTCGTTGAGGTCCCATTTGGCAGCTCGTTCCCGACGAAGTAAAGTACGCACCAAGGGGGGAGTCTTGCCCTTGACCCCATTGCTCACATTCAAAATGTGCCCAGTCAGCGCTTCCAGCTCGGCTTTCCTTGCGGCTACTTTTGCGGCAATGTTTTCTCTCCATCTACTCTTTGGGGCAGGCCTCTGAGTGATTTCATCATAGGTTGTCTGTGCCGAGTACAAATAGAGAGAAATCTCGTCCATTGTCTCCGGAGGCTCACGCACGATCGCGTAAGCTATGGCACGATTGATGCAACCCATCACGTCACTTCTGAGTTGCCCACCGAGTATCTTACAAAAAAATGTTTATAGAAATAATGAAAAAAAACCATAAATAACAAGTAAAAACTATTCATCACAGAAAAATATAAAATAAATATTTTTTAGATATAGAAAATGTATAAAAATGGGAGAAATCAATTAAAATGTTTCAGTCATTATTAATAATGTTTATAGAATGATGAAAAATACATGATTCTTCAAACCAATAATTAATTATAAAATTAAAGGATCAAGGAACCAATAGACATAGAAATAATGAAAAAAACCATAAATAACAAGTAAAAACTATTCATCACAGAAAAATATAAATACATCAACCACAAAAAGTAATGACAAACTACACGTCATATAATACGTTATTTTAGGAATTAAATAAAATCTTGAAATTAAAAAAAAAATAAATTATAATTTTAGTTATTTGCATTCAAATTACACTGGTTCAAATTATTTGTCATTGTCTCCTCATTATAATAAACTTT
>NW_021828364.1:0-8408 GCF_006345805.1 Octopus sinensis
CAGACTCCCTTAAATGCCTGGATGTGAAGGTGCATGCTTAGTGGTTAGGGTGTTGGACTCATGATCTAAGATTATAGTTTCAATTCCTGGACCAGGCAATACATTGTGTTCTTGAGCAAAACACTTCATTTCACTCCAGAACAGACTCTCTTAAATGCCTGGATGTGAAGGTGCAATGGCTTAGTGGTTAGGGTGTTGGACTCATGATTGTAAGATTGTGGTTTCAATTCCTGGACCAGGCAATACATTGTGTTCTTGAGCAAAACACTTCATTTCACTCCAGAAACAGACTCTCTTCAATGCCTGGATGTGAAGGTTCATGGCTTAGTGGTTAGGGTGTTGGACTCATGATTGTAAGATTATAGTTTCAATTCCTGGACCAGGCAATACATTGTGTTCTTGAGCAAAACACTTCATTTCATGCTGCTCCAGTACACTCAGCGGATAAAAATGAATGATCCTGCAACGGAGCCGCATCCCGCCCGGCGGGGGATGTATATATACGCCCTAGAATCCGAAAAAAAGGCCTCATCAGCCTAAGGTTTTCGAACGCTTTTTAAACAACTCTTTTCTTACATTTGATGGCCTTGTCAACTTATTGTATTTCGCTGTTGTTGTTGTTCTTGTTATTGTTGTTGCAGTTGTCACCGTTGTTGTTATTGTTGCTGTTATGGCTGTTACTGTTTGTCCTTGATGTGTTTTTTAAACTTGTGTTTGTCTCATTCTTTTCAATTGGTGTTATTGCTCTTGTTATTGTCAGTCTCCAAACAGGGGCGCGTGTACATGTATGTAAGCATATATATATATATATATATATATATATATATATATACACACGTGTGCGTGTTTGTGTGCAGTCACTATACATGTATATTTGTGTAAATATGTGTATATAAATGTGCGAATGTGCATGTATGTATGCGTGTTTGTGTATGTATATGCATGCATGTATGTGTTTGTGTACTTATTAACACATACATGTACGTGTATATATCTGTATATGTTTATATATGTCTATGTGTATGTACATGTATGTAGGTCTGTGCGTATGAAAATGTGCGTATATATATATGTGTGTGCGTGTGTGAGAGTGTGTGCGATTTTGTCTATTAATATGTTTGTATGTATGCGTGTGTATCTCGTAATACCTAAGTGTGCATATATGTATGTGTACGTATGCATATAAATGTGTATATATATACGTACATATATGAGTGCAAAATAGTGTATAAGTCTGTGTGTATATAATTATATCTGTATTTTGTATCTGTGCGTAAGCATGAGAATAATTATATGTATATATGTATGTACATGCGTCTAAATATGTATATGCGTTTGTGTGTATAGATTTGTGTGTATGCCTTGTGTTTATGTATATTCATTTACATGTGTTTGGTTGTATATTATGTGTGTGCATTTGCGTGAGTCTGTGTTTGTTTGTAAGTGTAAATGTGTGTGACAGGAAGTGATAATTTAATTCAGCTTCCGGCGTTTCTGTCCACGGTCCGCCATCTTGTGTCTGTCCGATAGGATCAGTTTAAAGAGAATAAGACGAGGCAGGGGTAAGATAGGGATTGAAATGAAACGGTGGGGATAGGGAGGAGCAGTTTGTACGTCTTACACTGCCCCCTGGGGATTAAGTGAACTGACCAACAACGTATGGCATCTTATAACGGAAGATATAGGGGTTTTTTAGGTGGATGGGGGAGTTTGTGTAGGGGATGATGACGAGGCCATCTAAAGAATTACGATGTTTTCGTCTATGTGGTTGTTCTTTGTATGTATGTATGTATATATGAATGTATGTGTGTGTCAGTGTCTGCATGTGTCTGTATGTATCTGTATGTATGTATATATGTTTATATGAATGTATGTATGTGTCAGTGTATGTATGTGTCTGTGTGTATGTTTGAATGTATGTATGTATATATGTATGAATGTATGTATGTATGTATGTATGTATGTATTTATGCATGTATGTATGTATGTATGTATGTATGTATGTTTGTATGTATATATGTATGTATGTATGTATGTATGTGTGCCTGTACGTATGTATATATGTGTGATTGTATGCATGTATATATGCATATGTGCATGTCTGTGTGTATGTATGTAAGTATATGTATGTGTGCACTATGGATGTATGTATGTGTGCATGTATGGATGTTTGTATGTATGTATATAAGTATGCATATATGTATGTACATATGTATGTAAGTATGTATCTAGGTATGTATGTATATTTATCTATGTATATGTATGTACCGATATATGTGCACATGCATACAAGAGTATATAAAACAACATACTTGTGTATATGCATGAATGTGTATATGTATGCCTATATAAATGTTCTGTATAACTACGTATGTATGAGTTTGTATATATGTGTGTGCGTATGTATACATGAGACTACACATAATAAAATGTATGTGTATATGTATTTATGTATGCATTTGTCTGAATGTAAATGTACCTATGACTGTATTCTATGTATGTATGTGTGTATGTATGGATGTATGTACGTATGTATGTATGTATGTATGTATGTATGTACGAATGTATGTATGTATGCATGTATGTATGTACGAATGTATGTATATATGTATATGTATGTATGTATGTATGTATGTATGTATGTATGTATGTGTGTGTGTGTATGTATGTACGAATGTATGTATGTATGCATGCATGTTTGTAGAATTGTATGTAAGACCGTACATTGCACATCAGCAAATAGAGTCCACTATATATATATATATATAAATATATACTCTTTCTTGTGTCAGTTGTCAGACTGCGACCATGCTGGGGCTCCGCCTCGAAGACCTTTCTAGTCGAAAGAATCAACCCCAGGACATTTTATTTTAAGCCTGAAACTTATTGCATCGGTCTATTTTACCGAATCGCTAAGTTAGCGAAACGTGAACATACCAGCACCGGTTGTGAAGCAGTAATTGTAGTAATAGTAGTAGTGGCGGCAGCAGCAGCAGCAGTAGTAGTAGTAGTAGTAGTAGTAGTAGTAGTAGTAGTAGAGGCGATGTTGCTGGAGGTGGTGGAAGTAGTAATAGTAGTAGTAGTAGTCGTAGTAGTAGTAGTGACAGTGGTAGTAGTAGTAGTAGTAGTAGTAGTAGTAGTAGTAGTAGTAACCCTCGACGTCCCTTAATTTAAAACATGTTTCGCCGCTCCATCACAGGAATTTGTCAAAGACCTCCACATCCGATAGGTCCACAGGCTCACCCCCCCCCCACTGCTCCTTCTTCCTTTACCACGCCACATCTCTCTCTCTCTCTCTTCCTCTCCCTCACAGACTCTACCCTCCTTCTCCTCCTTGTGGTTATTTCTCATGGGTGTATGGCGTGGATGGATGGCGGTAGGACGGACGGTGTCAGTGGAGATGGGTCGAGAAAGGGCTTCCGAAGACCCTGCTATGAAACGGTCTTCGACTGTGGCGTGGAATGGAAACTCGGCACCTCCTTTGGAACTTTGCTGCTGCTGCTGCTGCTGCTGCTGCTACTACTACTACTACTACTACTACTACTACTACTACTACTACTACCACTACTACTACTACTACCACTACTACAAGAGCCACAACCACTACCACAAATACCACTGCTACTACAACTACTACCACCATCACCACCACAGGCATCATTCAACTATTATTACTACCAACAACATCACCACTACTGTCACCACCACCATTACTACCATCTCCACCACCACTTCTACAACCACTGTATCGCCACCGCCACTACTATTACTACTACTACTACTACCATTATTACCATCACCAAAAACACCACCGCTAGAACAACCACTGCTATCGCCATTTCTACTACAACTACTACTACTACTACTACTACTACTACTACTGTTACTACTACTACTGGGTCACCAACAATTCCACCACTATCAGCACCACTACAACAATCACCTCAACTACTACCACTGCATCCACCGCGCTACAACCGCCACTACTACTATTACCATTACCAACAACAACACCACTACCACCACTACCAACACCACCATCAGCATCATCCGCACCACCACCACTGCCTCCAGTACTACACCATCCTCTATTGCCTCCAACCTCTACAAAAGTAATTACTTCGGCAACTAATCTTATGGTTATTATTATCATGATTACAGAAAAGATTACACCCCAGTTGTTCAACACCCCACTTGTTCAACACCCCACTTGTCCCTTATATTCTATCGTCCCCATTTGTTTTGTGTTTGGCCCTTGTGGCCAATAACAGAAAGCATTATTATTATTATTATTTTATTATTATTATTATTATTATTATTATTATTATTATTTGACTATCAGTTAAACACTGGGGTCGATGTAATCGACTCATCCCTTCCCCGAAAATGGTGGTCCTTGTGGCAAAAATTGAAACCATCATCATCATTGTCATCATTAATTTTTTTTTGTTTGTTCTTTTCCTTCTTTCTTCAAATTTTCTTCCGTTTCTCGCCGGGTGTTTTCCATACACCTAGGGCAGAGAAGCTCATTGCATGCATTCCCAGATTACACATGCAGATTCACAGGTAAATATGTATTTAAAAATTAATGAATAAATAAATTTATGAATGGATGTTGTTTTGACAGCGATAATGCTCTTCTCAGTACATGAGCCATTCCAATTAACACGATTTTTTGCACTTCCTGTAGGGATGGTAAGTCTGGTATCATTTTCAAATAGTACTACTACTACAACTACAACTATTATTATTATTGTTATTATTATTATTATTATTATTACTTTTTTTTTTCTTCTTCAATTGCTTTCATTTCTTGCCGAGTGTCTTCCCGACTCCTAGGGCAAAGAACTCATAGTATACATTGGTAGGCCATTAAACCAAACTCAATAGTTCGTTCTTTTTTTTTTTTTTTTTTTCTAAGTTAAATTAAAATACATGAGCAGCAACAGTTCTCACATCGACAATGCTCTTCTCAATACGTGTGATGTACCAGTTAAGACAATCTTTTGCACTTCTTGCAGGGATGGTAAGCCAGGGATCATTCTCATATAATTTTTCTTCTTCTTCTTCTTCTTCTTATTATTATTATTATTATTATTATTATTATTATATCATTATTACTATTATTATTATCATCATCATTATTATTATCATTATTACTATTATTATTATCATCATCATTATTAATATCATTATTATTATTATTGAGTGAGAGAGCAGTTCATGCCATCAAAGTGACACTGGGGTAAAATATACGAAGCCCAATATACCCATCATGACTACCCGTCTGATAAAGGTACACCAGGCACATGCATCACAACCATATGTGCGCGATATGGTGATCTCATATCAAGATAAACAGCACATGACCTTGCAGGTGGGGCCCAGTTAGAATTTTCTTCAGGTTGAGTAGCCCATCCCGCTCAAACGGTCCCCGAATAAGGGTTGTTTAAGGATGTTGAAAGAACCACCCATGTTTCCAGAGGTGAACTATTCAAACCCCAAAGAATCCCTCTCAACACATGGCTATGATGCTCCCCCACTACTTCTGCTCGTGATCAGAGATTCACATATCGTCAGCCACTAATGGACATGCTCAACTGTTTAGGTCAAACAACTGACAAGCAAATCTGTGCTATTGAGCAAAGAATATTTGCTGTAGCCCCTCTTTATACCAAGACAAAACAATGTACATGATAACAATTCCAATCAGTTAAGATCAGAAGCCATGAGAGCCACTGCCTGTACTGCATCAGGGCATAGCCACTGCCTGGTACTGCATCAGGGCATAGCCACTGCCTGGTACTGCATCAGGGCATAACCACTGCCTGATACTGCATCAGGGCATCGTCGCGCCACTGCTACTGCATCAGGGCATCCACTGCCTGGTACTGCATCAGGGCATCGCCACTGCCTGGTACTGCATCAGGGCATCCACTGCCTGGTACTGCATCAGGGCATCGCCACTGCTTGGTACTGCATCAGGGCATAGCCACTGCCTGATACTGCATCAGGGCATCGCCACTGCCTGGTACTGCATCAGGGCATCCACTGCCTGGTACTGCATCAGGGCATCGCCACTGCCTGGTACTGCATCAGGGCATAGCCACTACCTGGTACTGCAAGCCACTGCCTGGTACTGCATCAGGGCATAGCCACTACCTGGTACTGCATCAGGGCATAGCCACTGCCTGGTACTGCAAGCCACTGCCTGGTACTGCATCATCCACTGCCTGGTACTGCAAGCCACTGCCTGGTACTGCAAGCCACTGCCTGGTACTGCAAGCCACTGCCTGGTACTGCAGCCACTGCCTGTTGTTGTTGTTGTTGTTGTTGTTGTTGTTGTTGTTGTTATTATTATTAATTTTCATATACACACAACAGATTACACTGTTGGAAAAGAAGACATCCTAGCATCGGGCGACTAAAAGTTACCTTAGAACACTTGGATGTGGTGGCGACGGTGATGTTGGTGATGATGATGATGATGATGATGAGGAGGAGGAGGATGGTAGTGGTGGTTATGGTGGTGATGATAGTAGTGGTGATATTGGTGGTAGTCGTCGTGGCGGTGATGATGATGATTATGATGATGGTGGTGGTGTTGTGGTGGTGATGATGATGATGACTTCTATATTTGTCACAAAGGTGACGGATGGAGGAGACACGATAGAAACAAAAAAGACACAATGACATAACAAAATCCCCCTACCACCAGAGTTCCATCATTATAAGACCACCACCACCGCCACAACCACCACAACCAAAACCCCAGCCACTACCACCACCACCACCACACCACAACCAGAACCACAGCCACCACCACCACCACCAACACAACCACCACCACCACAACCAAAAACACAGCCACTACCACCACCACACCACAACCAGAACCACAACCACCACCAACACCACCACACCCCAACCAGAACTACAACCACCACCACCAATAACAACAACACCACCATCACCACCACCACCAGAAACACAGCCACCACCACCATAACTAGAAACACAGCTACCACTGCCACTACCTCCACCACCACAACCATCACGCCAGACACTACAACGGCAATCAGAATGCTATGCCGCCGCAATGGCACAAGGGCCAAAGGTGATATAATACCGTTTGACACACAGGGACACACAGACACCCGTGTGGCGGGCAAGGAGAGGGGAATATGAGGGGGTGCTGGAAAGACTCATCCGCATTCACAGAGACAGGCATAATTAGTTGTATGGTTAAGAAGCTCGCTTCCCAAATACAGAATTCCGGTTTCAGTCCCACAGCATGGCAGCTTCGGCAAGTGCCTTCTACTCTAACCCCAGGATGACCAAAGCTTTGTAAGCAGAATTGATAAAGTGAAACTGAAAGAAGCCCGTCATATATCTACTCAATGTATATATATATATATTATATTATATATATATATATATACTCTTTTATTTTTTTGTTTCAGTCATTTGACTGTGACCATGCTGGAGCACTGCCTTTTAATCGAAGAAATCCACCCCAAGATTTGTTTTCTGTAAGCCTGGTACTTATTCTATCGTTCTCTCTTGCCTAACCGCTAAGTTACGGGGACGTAAACACAACCAGCACCGGTTGTCAAGCTATGGTGGGGGAGACACACAGACACCAAAACAAATACATAAATGCACACACACGCGCGCGCACACACACACACGCTGACACACACATACACACAAACGTCTCTCCTACACACACATTGGGGCCAACCGGACTACCGCCTTCGCCGTGAACAAGAATTAATATTCTCTCTTCGTTATTTTGCACCACGAGGGCTCAACTCGTTTTCATCTGACACCAACATCACCTCCTCTTTTCATTTGACAACGACCCCACGTATATATGTATATATATATATATATATATATATATACATATCTACATATCTACATACATACATTCATACATACATATATATATATCTACATACATACATACATGCATACATATATACATAGAAACACAGCATATATATATGCGTGTGTGTGCATACAAATATATATGAGTGTGTTTGTGCGTCTCTGTATGTATACCTGTGTATATATATATGTATATATATATGTATATGTATGTGTGTGTGGTGTGTGTGTGTGTACAGTATTTTCTCGAAGCACATTTTATATATGTATACCTAAAAATCATGCACACAAACTCTGTTACATATAACTAGCCTCTACATACGTATATGCATACACACACGCACACACACACATATATATACACACATATATAAAACACATTTTGTGGAAGTCACATATAATATTTAATAACAATTATGAAATTATTATCGTTGTATCACACGCTAGTTTATACATACATACACACATGTATATATATAAAAAATCATACATAAATATATTTATATGTACATATA
>NW_021828365.1:0-2500 GCF_006345805.1 Octopus sinensis
AAGTTGTTATTGTTGTTGCTGTTATTGATATGATGACGATGAGATTGTAGCTATTATTGCTGTTATTGTTGTTGATGTTAGCGTTGTTCAATTTTTGTTCTTTATTTTCCTGTTTTTTATTTCATTCTCGTTTCGTGTTTGTTTGTTGTTTTTTTTCCTTTAGAAATTAATTCTTTTTTTTTTAATTTCAACATTTTATCCAATTACCACCACCACCACCACCATCACCACCACCACCACCACCACCACCACCATCACCACCACCACCACCACCACCACCACCATCACCACCACCACCACCACCACCACCACCATGACAAGATATTGTTAAGGACTGTATTACGCACACACACACACACACACACAAACATACACACACACACACACAAACATACACACACACACAAACATACACACACACACAAACATACACACACACACACACACAAACATACACACACACACAAACATACACACACACATATACACATACACACGCATTCGCATAAACACACACAAGTACAAGTATACATCCATCCATACATACATATATACACACATGTTTACATAAACATATATGCCTATATACATATATATGCATATACACGCACAAAACACATACACACGCACACACACATATACATACATACATACATACATATATATATATACATACATACATACATACATACATACATACATACATACATACATACATACATACGTACGTACATACATTCATACACACACACATACATACATACATGTTGATGCTTCCATCTTCATAGGTGATTGTCTTTCCCTCGTGCTCCCACATTTTCAACAGCATTTCTGACTCCCAGTCAACAGCATTTCTGACTCCCAGTCAACAGCATTTCTGACTCTGCCAACAGCATTTATGACTCCCCGTCAATAGTATTTCTGACTCTGCCAACAGCATTTATGACTCCCCGTCAATAGTATTTCTGACTCTGCCAACAGCATTTATGACTCCCCGTCAATAGTATTTCTGACTCTGTCAACAGCATTTCTGACTCCCAGTCAATAGCATTTCTGACTCTGTCAACAGCATTTCTGACTCCCCGTCAATAGTATTTCTGACTCTGTCAACAGCATTTCTGACTCCCAGTCAATAGCATTTCTGACTCCCAGTCAACAGCATTTCTGACTCTGCCAACAGCATTTATGACTCCCCGTCAATAGCATTTATGACTCCCAGTCAATAGCATTTCTGACTCCCCGTCAATAGTATTTCTGACTCTGCCAACAGCATTTATGACTCCCCGTCAATAGTATTTCTGACTCTGTCAACAGCATTTCTGACTCCCAGTCAATAGCATTTCTGACTCTGTCAACAGCTTTCTGACTCCCCGTCAATAGTATTTCTGACTCTGTCAACAGCATTTCTGACTCCCAGTCAATAGCATTTCTGACTCCTAGTCAACAGCATTTCTGACTCTGCCAACAGCATTTATGACTCCCCGTCAATAGCATTTATGACTCCCAGTCAATAGCATTTCTGACTCCCAGTCAACAGCATTTCTGACTCTGCCAACAGCATTTCTGACTCCCCGTCAATAGCATTTATGACTCCTAGTCAATAGCATTTCTAACTCCCAGTCAACAGCATTTCTGACTCTGCCAACAGCATTTCTGACTCCCCGTCAATAGCATTTATGACTCCCAGTCAATAGCATTTATGACTCTGCCAACAGCATTTCTGACTCCCAATCAATAGCATTTCTGACTCTGCCAACAGCATTTCTGACTCCCCTTCAATAGCACTTTTGACTCCCAGTCAATAGTATTTCTGACAGGTGACCATTCATGTCAGCTGCAGATCAGCATAACTGCTTTCAGAACTCTTCCATTGCCTAATGTCTTTCAGTCAATAGAATGACAAATGAGGTCACCCAAAAGAGACCTCCGTAGTGGAGGTGCGCGGCTTGCTATTGGAATCACGATCGTAAGATTGTGGTTTCGATTCCTGGACTGGGCGGTGCGTTGTGTTCTTGAGCGAAACACTTCATTTCACGTGGCTCCAGTCCACTCAGCTGGCAAAAATGAGTAACCCTGTGAGGGGCTGGCTTCCAGTCCAAGTGGGGAATATATACATGCCATGGAAACCGGGGAAACGGGTCCGTATGAATCGGTATGACTCGGAAAGAAAACTTTGCTTTGCTTTTTACGTTTGGAATACAGTGGAGGCGAGTGGCTTGGTGGTTAGGGTGTTGGACTCATGATCATAACATTGTGGTTTCGATTCCTGGACATCATCAGTATCATCGACGTGGTTGTCATCATCGTCATCATCATTCATCCTCCAGTGACCCGTGAACGAAATTTGCTCAAGCGATACAAACACGGGTCCGAATATCTTTTTAGCCAAAAAAGTGGAATTTTTTTCAATGTTAATATTCATACAAATTGCAGTTATAGTAATAATTATTATTATTATTATTATTATTATTATTATTATTATTATTAATGATGAATGATG
>NW_021828365.1:5000-8693 GCF_006345805.1 Octopus sinensis
AAGCAAGAGCGGACCCTCTGACGAGACTGAAAGTCCGCCCTTGTTCTCGGAGGAGTTGGAATTTTTTTGCTAATTTAAATTTTTTTTTGTTTTTGTTTTTATTATTATTCAAGAGCGTTGGAAGTACCCACCACCTTATACAGGGTTTCCGAGCCTCAGAAGGAAGGTGGGAAATGTTATTCCTAATCTATAGACTATTTGACCAGCTCGAATACTTCTTGAGCTCAAAAACGGACATTTACTAACATAACCAAGTGAACCGATGATTATCGGTATTACTGTCGATTTATTGTCAGTGCGGTAGATTTCGAAAAAAAACAACAGATTTCGAAGCAGTCCCAATTAAATATTCTCTTTCTCACTGATTTTTTGGACGTCAAGCAGAGATGTTCACAACAACGACTGCGGTGTTATCTATGGGAAGTTACACCAGGTGTTGCCTAAGGAAAAACAAACGTTTTTGTTTCGCAGCACCTGCTGTTCTTTATGTGACTTGAGTACAAAAAAAAAAAGAAAAATGAAAAAAAAAAACAAAAATTGTTTGCACCTAAAGAATTATTTTTTTCTTAATCTATCAATTTCTAAAGTTATTACCTCCGCCTTGGCGAAGGCAGAGGTATTGTTTTCAGTAATGTTTGTTTATTAGTTTCTTTGTCCGTGGACAAAATAACATATCTCAAGAACCGATGGATGGATTCGGATGAAACTTTCAGGGATGTTTGGCCCCGTGACTGGCACGAACCAATTAGATTTTTGGATCGATCATTTTATTCCAGCAGCAGAGAAGTACTTTAAGGAGAAAGGGATTCTTTTTCAGATTTTACTTATCCTAGATAATGCTCCTGACCACCCGCAAAACATCGTAGATTTTGAGAGCCAACATTGCCTATTTCTTTATTACCCACAAGGGGCTAAACACAGAGGGGACGAACAATGACAGACATAGGTATTAAGTCGATTATATTGACCCCAGTGCGTAAATGGTACTTAATTTATCGACCCCGAAAGGATGAAAGGCAAAGTCGACCTCGGCGGAATTTGAACTCAGAACGTAGCGGCAGACGAAATACCGCTAAGCATTTCGCCCGGCGTGCTAACGTTTCTGCAGCTCGCCCCCAACATTACCGTCGTATACTTACCTCCAAACACCACATCCCTTCTGCGGCCAATGAATCAGGGAATAATTGCTATCTTCAAGCATTACTATATGAAGTGTACGCTGCGGCAAGCAATGGTTGCAACTGGTCTTGATAGGCCCATCACACTTCGTGACTTTTAGAAGAGATACCATATCTGCAAAGCTGTACAGAACATAGCAGCGGCAGGGAATGTAGAGCAAGGCTATGAATGATGCATGGAAGAAGCTATGCTCGTAATTCATGAATTATTTTAAGGGGTTTGATAATGTTGCAATCAACAAAACGCTAGTGGCTACGAGTAAAGAACTGGAAATGGAATTGGAGCAGGAGGATTTCACAGATTTATTTGAAAAAGACAAGCAGCCCCTGACGAACGAGGATTTGATAGAGCTTCACGAGCAACAAAATAAAGAAGAGGAAGTCGAACCTGAGCCACATTATTTTACCATTAAAAAAATGTAGCAAGCATTTGCATATATCAAAAAAGGTCTTTCCATGTTCGATGATATGGATTCAAATGCTCAGTGCTTTCCCAGGATTATGGGAGTTTGTCACGAAGCTTTGGCTCCTTATAATGTAATCTTTGAGGAAAGGAAGAAGACAGTTCAAGGAACTCCCAACCGGTTTTTTAAGCGCATCGAATAAAAAGAACAGCGAGAGTCAGCTGTTGTTGTTGTTGTTGCTGTTGAGCGAACGGTCTTCGTCCCAGAGCTCGCAAGATGGGAGAAGTCCGAAACGTTGGTCCTTTGCTATTCGTAAGACCCGCAGAAGAGAAAGCAGGTCAACCGCCGACACCGAGAGCATCGACGGATGGATGAATGCGCATCCAGGCTCAGCGGTTGCGTAGGAAGTCGGGGACAAGAAACAGGAAGAAAGAGTAAAAGAAAGTTGGGGCGAAAGAGTACAACAGGGGTCGCCACCATCACTCCCTGCCGGAGCTTCGTGGAGCTTTAGGTGTTTTCGCTCAATAAACACACACAACGCCCGGTCTGGGAATCGAAACCGCGATCCTCCGACCGCAAGTCCGCTGCCCTAACCGTTGGGTCATTGAGTACAAGAGTACAACAGGGGTCCCCCCCCTCTGTGGGAGCCTCGTGGAGCTTTAGGTGTTTTCGCTCAATAAACACACACAACGCCCGGTCTGGGAATCGAAACCGCGATCCTGCGACCGCAAGTCCGCTGCCCTAACCACTGGGCCATTGCGCCTCCAGCTGTTAATGTTGACGATCCATAGCCATCACCATCCGCGATGTAAACCACCAAATTTTATGTACGTATTGGTAAATTTTAAATAATTTAGATTTTTTTTTACTAGTGGCTGTGTGGAGGCGCAGGAGTGGCTGTGTGGTAAGTAGCTTGCTTACCAACCACATGGTTCCGGGTTCAGTTCCACTGCGTGGCAGCTTGGGCAAGTGTCTTCTGCTATAGCCTCGGGCCGATCAAAGCCTTGTGAGTGGATTTGGTAGACGGAAACTGAAAGAAGCCCGTCGTATATATGTATATATATATGTGTGTGCGTGTATGTTTGTGTGTCTGTGTTTGTCCCCCTAGCACTGCTTGACAACCGATGCTGGTGTGTTTTCGTCCTCGTAACTTAGCGGTTCGGCAAAAGAGACAGATAGAATAAGTACTGTGCTTACAAAGAATAAGTCCCGGGGTCGAGTTGCTCGATTAAATAAAGGCGGTGCTCCAGCATGGCCGCAGTGAAATGACTGAAACAAGTAAAAGAGTAAAAGAGTAAAAAGAGTATTGCAAAATAATAATAATTACTTAATTTGTTTTTTAAGCTTAAAAAAGGTTTCTACTTTACCATGTCTTATTGCAAACCGCAAACCGCATAAATAAAGCGTCCGCCATGTACAGTAAACACCGCCAAATTGTATTCGTAAATTTAGATTCCATCTTGGTTTTTTTACTGTACTGTATAAAGAAGTTGAAGTTATTTGTTTGTAAGCTTAAAATAGGTTTTTATTAACCGTGTATTATTGAAAATGCATTCATAAATAAAGTACAGAACTGGGAATGGTTATTATCGGTTTAGCCTAGAGACAAGTAAATTCAACCTAGCTTAGCCTAGAGACAAGATAATTCGACTTAAGTCGTGTCTTCTGGAACCAATTATCAACGTAGGATGAGGTATGCCGGCAGATGTGTGTGTGTGTGTGTGTGTGTGTGTTTTCTGTGTGTGTATGTGTGTGTGTGTGTGTCTCTGTGTGTGTTTCTTTGTGTGTATGTGTGTGTGTGTGTGTACATATATATATAGGGAGAGAGAGGGGGAGAGAGAAAGACAGAGAGAAAATGAGGCAGAAGACAGACAGATAGACTAACAGAAACAGAAAGACAGACAGACAGACACACACATATTTATATAGAGAGAAAAAGATAGATAGATAGGTAGATAGATAGATAGACAAACAAACAGATAGACAGACAGACACACACACACACACACACACACACAATAGAGTCAAATACAGGTATATCAAATACTATATAACATAAACTTGACTCTTTTTTAAAACGTCATCTTAGTCTGTAGAGGATGTATTTAATT
>NW_021828366.1:0-8696 GCF_006345805.1 Octopus sinensis
TTATATCAAAATCGACTATAATGTTAAATATTAATTTTAATTTATAAGGTAGGAAACCCACTAATAATCTAATATCGGTATTAGTCCCTATCTAATTACATAAATATTTTAAAAAATGACTAATATATAATTAATCATGAATATATATATATAAATGTATATAAATATTATATTAAGATCTAAAATAACTCTATATAAATCTATATATGCACATATAATAAAAACCTAATAAATTTAATTTTTCATATTTAAGATGAAATAGCTAATTTCAAAATACAAATAAACAAACTTAAACGACTTTCGGAAATCTTATAAAAAACTTATAGAAATAATCAATTCGTAGTAATATAGTATCGAATAAATACTATAAATTCATTATCAATGGGAATAACTAGCGAATATCAATTTACAGAAATAACTAATTTATGCTATTAAATTAGACATGGCTGGACCAATCTTTAGTCTAAACGTATCTAAGTTTATCAAAGTTTATCTAATTTAATTATAAATTTAAAACTACAATTATACTATTAAAACATGTATATACAAAGCCTAACTTATAGACCTCGTATGCTTGCTATCAAATAACAAATCTATCGCTAAGTAGTATTTACGAATAAACTTAAATTTAATATCTAATAATATAGAAAATTACGATAATTAGATCATTACATAAACAACAATATTTACATAAGGAAAATATTATTACTCCAAAGACTTATACATATTAAAATTTACAATTTGAAGATCTTAAATAAATACATACTTATCTTAGCGAGGTTTAACAATGAACTAAAATTTTGAATCGGAAAACGTCTTTACAGCGTTTATAAGAATAACTCGTGGAATTACGTTATTAGCAAAAAAAAAGAAGAAATTGTTGAAGATTCATTACGCGTGAGGAACTTACGCTTATAATGAGATTGTGAATGGGAAAATTATTGGTTTAATCATTGTAATAGAATGAAGTCACAAATAAAGAATAAAATCTCTCTATACTATAATATTTTATTAATAAAATAACTATGATAAATAATACTTATACACAAATTAAATTTAAATGATTTAAATGATTAAAAACCACAATATGATTTGCTTAAAGTAGTTTTTATCTCTAATTTAATATAATATAATATAATATATATATATATATATTATATATATAGTTAATCCAAACAAGAAAACACAGAAAAAAACACAGCACGCGAGGACATGGAACAATTAAAGTATTATTTGACGCTCAGGAAAGAAGGGAAGGAGGGCTTACGTTTCGAGCAGAGCTCTTCGTCGGAAACAAAGGAGAAGGAAAGATCTCCGAGAAGGAAGACAGATATATATATATATATATATATATATATATATATATATATATATATACTATATATATATATATATATATAATATATATATATATATATATATAATATATATATATATATATACATACATACATATATAACATACACACACACACAAATATGGGAATAGTTACTATGAAGCATTGTGTGGAATGTATTGTATAAAAATTCGTGGGTAAGGTCGGAACAATGCGAAATAAATCCAAGGTAAATCACAAGGAAACAGACATATGAATTAATAGTCACTTACCTTGCATTCAATATTTCGGGGTTATAACCTTCTCGTCAGGAATTAGCGAATGTTGCAGATCTGCATGTGTGTGAGTATGTGGAGAGTAGACATGCGCAGAAGGTTGTTATTATAACAAGCTACCAGCTAGCTTCATGTAACTCTCTCCTAATGTTGATAATCGGCTTCCGTTGATGTATTAATATGGCTGCGGAGATTCTAAGGCTGCCCCTGTTGCGGCTGTGTTGCGCTGATGTGCACTTTGGACTCTCGGATCTGGCATTTTCGTAAATGTTTCTTCACAGACCGTCGTATATATATATTATATATATATATATATATATATATATATATATATTATATATATATAGATATATATATATATATAAATATACTTTATTTAAAAGCAGCAGAAATTCAACAATTTTGTTGAATTTCTGCTGCTTTTAAATAAGCATATTACTCTACCCCTGGCATTTGAGTACTCTTTTTTCCACCTTGTTTCACATTTATGTGTTTACAATACCCGGTATATATATATATATATATATATATATATATATATATATATATATATATATCAAGGTGGTGCTCCAGCATGACCACAGTCCACTGACTGAAACTAGTAAGGGGATATATATATTTGTGTGTGTGTGTGTGTATGTGTGTGCGTATCTGTGTGTATTTGGGTATCTATGCTGGTCTCCCCACCATCGCTTGACAACCGATGTTGATGTGTTTACTTCCCCGTAACATAGTGGTTCGGCAAAAGAGACCGATAAATACTAGGCTTACAAAGAATAAGTCCTGGGGTCGATTTGTTCGACTAAAGAGGTGCTCCAACGTGGCCACAGTCAAATGACTGAAACAAGTAAAATAATACACATGCACACATATACATTCATGTATGTATGTGTGTGCGTGTGTGTGTATGTGTGTGCGTGTGTGTGTATGTGTGTGTGCCTTTGTGTCTGTGCTTTTCCTCCGCCACAGCTTGACAAGAGGTGCTAGTGTGTTCAAGTCCCCGCGACCTAGCGGTTCGGCAATATGAAACCAATAGAATAAATGCCAGGCTTAAAAAGAAATAAGTACTAGAGGCGATTCGTTCGACTGAAAAATTTTTAAAGCGGTGCCCCAGCATGGCCGCAGTTTAATGACTGTAACAAGTAAAAGATTATACGCACAAGGCCTGAAATCTTGCTGAGTGTGGTGGGGAATGCATAGATATAACTACACTCCCTCCCCCACCATTTCAAATAAACAAAATAAAAACAAAACAAAACAATAAAACAAAACAAAACAATAAAACAAAACAAAAGAAAAGCACTCGTACAATATTTTATTCAAATTTCCACATTTCGGTTGATGTAAACATTTTTTTTGTTTCTTATGTTATTGTTAAATTCAGAACATGCATTAACATTTAAAACTTTTGAGTTCTTAATGTCATATAAAGCCGTCGATCCGATGTTATATCTGTCATTAACACACTTCTCATTCCTTCGTACTATTTTCTAAATTTTCTCTAATTTATAACTAAATTTTAGTGTTGTTATCCATTTTTTTTTCTCAGTAACTTTAAACATCAAAATGGCGTATATGACAATGAACAACACTAAATGTCCGACATATTGTTTGCAGTGTTTACTTTGCAGATAGCAGCAGCGGATACACAGAAATTAGCGCGTTGTCAATAGTTTGCTTAACTTAACCTGTTTTTTTTTCTTTTCATTTTTTATTTTTTACTTGCTTCAGTCATTGGTCTGCGGCCTTGCTGGGGCGCAGCTTTGAAGGGTTTTAAGTAAAAAAGTAAAAAAAAAATGATCCCGGTGCTTATTTTATTAGTTAAATTTTTAAAGATTTATAAACTGCAAGAAAGGCTGTGTGGTTAAGAAGTTCGTTTCACACCACCTCGTTATTTCGGGTAGAGACCCACTGCGCCCCACCTTGCCTTGTGACTGAATTTTATAACGGAAACTAAAGAGAAGGTCGTCGTATATATATATATATATATATATATATATATATATTATATATATATATATATATAGATATATATATATATATATATATATGTAATATATATACATACATATATATATATATATATACATATATATATATATATATATATATATATATATATATATCTATATACATACATATATATACATATTATATAATATATATATATATATATATACATATATACATACATATATACATACATTATATATATATATATATCTATATATATATATATATATAATATATTATATATATATATATATATATATATATACATCATACATACGAATACGTGTGTGTATGTGCGGTAACAAGTTTGTTTCCCAACCACTTGGGTAAATATCGTCTACTATAGCCTCGAGCCAACCAAAGCCATGTGAGTGGACTTGGTAGACGGAAATTGAAAGAAGCTCAATGGTTTGAGCGTCGAGCTTACGATCGTGATGTTGTGAGTTCGATTCCCGGACCGCGCTGCGTGTTGTGTTCTTCAGCAAGACTCTTTATTTCACGTTGCTCCAGTTCACTCAGCTGTAGAAATGAGCTGTGGCATCACTGGTGCCAAGCTGTATCGGCCCTTTTGCCTTTACTTTGGAAAACATCAGTGGTGTGGAGAGGGGAAGCTGGTATACATGGTCGACTGCTGGTCTTCTATAAACAACTTTACCTGGATTTGTGCCTGGGAGGGTAACTTTCTAGGTGCAGTCCCATGGTCACTCATGACTGAAAGGAGTCACCCTATATATTTGTGTGTGTCTGTGTGTTTGTCCCCACCACCATCGCTTGACAACCGATGTTGGTGTATTTACGTCCCCGTTATTTATCGGTTCGGCAAAGAAAGACCGATAGAATAAGTAATAGGCTTACAAAGAATAAGTCCTGGGGTCGATTTGTTCCACTAAAGGCGGTACTCCAGCATGGCTCGCAAATGACTGAAACAAATCAAAGAATAAAAGAATACACACATACACACACACACACACACATAGAATTAACATAGCGAACGTTACTTGGAAAACAATAATAATGGGATACATTTGGTCAATGATGTCACCATTGTTTGAAGCAATGTGGGCCAGGAGAATTCGATACTGAGAAGCGTAAGAATAAGAATGAATAATAAAAACATGTATGGTATAAGAACTTGTATGTATGTATGTATGTATGTATGTATGTATGTATGTAAGTTATTTTGATTTTATTTATGCACCCTTTTCAAGCCTAGCCAGGCTCATGGGCCCGGTTTCCCGGTTTCTGTGGCGTATGTGTTCCCCCCAGCTGGACGGGACGCCAGTCTATCGCAGCGTTACTCAAGAAACATGAAGAAAGAGTGAGAGAAAGTTGGGGCAAAAGAGTACAACTGGGGTCGCCACCATCCCCTGCCGGAGCCTCGTGGAGCTTTAGGTGTTTTCGCTCAATAAACACACACAACGCCCAGTCTGGGAATCAAAACCGCGATCCTCCGACGCCGAGCCTGCTGCCCTAACCACTGGGCCATTGCGCCTCCTTGTATGTAAGCAGGTAGGCAAATATGTATGTGTATGTATGTGTGTATGTATGTGTTTGCGAGTTTGTGAGTTTGTGCATGATTAGAAATTAGAGTAAAAAGAAAATAACTTATATCGATTAAACGTTTTTATAATCTGTAGGTTGGTGGAATATCAAATTATTCCATTGCTTGAAGATTTTGCAGCGTCAGTGAAACACGTTAAGGTGTGTAGTTACGAAGTAACAAAAATGTGTAACGTTTGTAATAACTTAGTAGTCGCAAACATTCGTTTAATCAGCTATCATGTTAAAATAACAGCGATGTTCATTAGGTGTGGCGTGACCTAGAATCGAACATTGAACTTTAAAAGTCACGGATCCTGTTTCCTTTCAAAAAGAAGAAAAGAAACACTTGGGGAGGCTTGTAGAGAATTTCCTTACAGATTTTTATGAATGCATTAATATGTTGGTGAAGTCGTGTTTTAAAGCAATTCTCCCTCAGGCCGTTGACCGAGATTCATTAACAGTGCACTTCGGGTGGTGTTAACAGTTAGTTGAACTTACGTATAATATAATAGAGCTTTCAAATGACAGTAACGGAATCTGGGAAATGCTTGGGGCCATGAAATTACAAGAAGGGGATTTTAGACTATATTACTGTTTTGGATAAGATTTCAGAAGCTTGATTGATTAACAGAACTTGCAAAATGTTTACATCTTAAATATCTTACCTACGCTGCACTTCTTTTAACGATCTTACGATGTCGCTGATTTATTGGAAAATGAAACATTAAACATTAAAAGAATGTCTCTGGGAATATGGGTGAATATTTCTCGATCTATTTTTACGCGGGCAAACGTCAGTACGAATTGTGTACTGTATTTTATGCATAAAATTAATACAATGAAGCGCCGCATTGTAACAGCAGCAGCAGTAGCAACAACGACGACAACGACTACAACAACAACAACGATAGTAATATAATGAAATTAAAGCATTAATGAATATGGCCTCGTCTGAAGATAAGGATGACGTATCTTTAGCAACTGCAGAACCTAAATTTCTTAGAATAGTAACGGATGGATCGAATGCATATGTATATAAACCAGCCATTTACTAAGTTATCTTGAATTCTCTTTAAGCCGTTTTGAAACTTCCAATGGGTTATCATAAAGTCTATTCATTTTACTTAGTTAAAATCTGTTTCAAAGTGTTCATTTTCTTTAAATATGAAATGGGGTGTCATTTTTCTTTCTAAATCCACAGGATAAATATCCACGCACGCATATAGTTACATACATGTAATAAAGCCAACCCGAAGTAGCATGAGTGAGAAACCGTCACCTTGAGCTGGGTACCCCATGACCCCGATCTCCTTCCGCTTTCTATACAGGAAACATGCACACTCGAAACACACGTGTTTCTTTGAATCAGATTACGTTTAAAAGATCCCAAATCTTTTGAATCGTTGCACCATATATGCCTATAAGAATATCGATGCCGTTTTCACCAACAATTTATTAATCAAGGGTTCCATAAAATCGGAGATGTTCTCAACACATTGTTTTTTTTTATTTTTCTGTCATCAACGACATTGTTCCTTTCTATCTTCTCCAGCTCCTTGAGAGATTCTCCGCTGTGTCGTTGGCTAAACGAAGTAGTTACATTCCAGGCAGTCCCTGAGAAAGACAAACTCTTTCTGCTGTGACGCGTTGCTTTCGATTTCGGCGCACTTTTAAGTTTCAGGATTTCTTTTCTTTTCTGTTTCTGTTCCAACAGCTTGCTATATTTGTCAAACCTCCATTTTGTTTTCATCTTCGACAAGACGTTGGTGATGCGCTATCATCTTTTCCGTGGAGAAGGCTATAAGTAAGTGGGTTTACCTGAAACTTTCTTACAAAGGAAATTAAAACCAAGAATATAGTTTGCACCCAAACACTTTATCGAATACAAGAAAAAGTTACAGATTAGAAAAATAATTCATTTGGAGTAAATTATGCAAATTATATAAGTAAGGCGCATGCGTGGCTGTGTTGTAAGAAGCTTGCTTCCCAACTACATGGGCAAATGTCTTCTACTTTAGCTTCGGCCCGACCAAAGCCTTGTGAGGGATTTGGTTGATGGAAACGAAAAGAAGCCTCTCGTATATATATATATATATATATTCATACACTATATACAGTATATACGTGTGTATATATAAACATACGTATATGTTACATATATATGAATAAACACACACACACATACACACACATATATATATTTATGAATATATATGTATATATATGTACAAGGGGGTGCTGAAAAGTTCTTGGCTTGAAGGGTATCGAGAAAAGGGCTGGCTGGTGGCCCAAACTTCTGAATCAGAAAACCTGAAGGACTGCTGCAAAAAAGAAAAGTGCGTGAATGTGAGAGGGGAATGTGTTGAATAAAATCATAACTAACAACTGAACTTCCTTTACTTTTTTCTTTCCCCAAAACCCAGAACTTTTCAGCACCCCTCCTAAATATATATATATATATATATTAAAAATGGGAAGGCTAGACAGATAGACAGACAGATAGGTAGCTACCTAGATAGATAGATAGATTGATACATGATGCGTAGAAATAAATGAACCAGTTATTGAAATAAAAATACACTGACCTATTTAATCCACTCGATTTTTAAAAGGTACTCCTTTTCTCACAATTTTATCTCCTAAACAAATTAATTTGTGTGATTGTATGTTTGTATTATTTTATATAATAATATACTCCGACAAAGTCGAATATGTCTGGTAAAATAATTATATCATAAAACAGAAATACTGAAACCTGTATGTATGTATGTATGTATGTATGTATGTATGTATGTATGTATGTATGTATGTATGTATGTATGTATACTGTTATAACTCACTTTACGGGGAACCGCCTTTCGAGACCACGGGTTTTATTTTATAATAAATTTTTCAAGCATTAGATTTGTTAAGGAGAATAGGAGATATACTAGAATAATAATTGTTGATATCAAATTGTATAAACAAGTAATTACGTATATTTTCAATAGATTTGAACCAATGTATCATTTCCTCAGTATTTCTCCATAATCTAAGATATAGATTAGGAACTATTATGGTCAGTATAGTATGCAGAATGGATTTACTAAGTCAACTACTATCAGGTTTAGTCGAGCAAATCAGTCTAACTGCAGAATTGTTTTGGAAGTTCTTGAGGTTAATCCTGGTTCTTGAAGTTAATCCTTGGTTCATTTGGTTTCAAGGGTTCTGTTCTATTCACTAAGTCGTAATCCATCATAATTTTTCTAATTTCTAAGTTGATGTCCAAGGGATTCTATTTCGTCGTTATTTTATATTTAGCGTTAAGCTCCTTCTCTATTAGTCTTCTACAGGTATTATAATCCAGTCTATACAAATTCCCAGTTTTATCCACCGGCACAGTGTTTGTTCTGTAGCGTTTTAATAAAGTTCCGAAGTTTCCTCAGGTATAAGTTTCATCTGAGCGAGTGTTCCTTGAATTTTATATTAGATATTAGTTCGAATAAATCTTTTTCAAAATATTCCAGTAATGGGCTAGGTGGATGAGTTTT
>NW_021828367.1:0-5000 GCF_006345805.1 Octopus sinensis
TGTTGGTGTGGTTGTGATGGTACTGGTGGTGGTGGTGGTCGTTCCACCATTGTGGTTTTGGTGTGTGCCAGGCATAGTGCTAATAAAACTGTTAAGCTGATGAAACTTCCAAAAGCAACAGTTTATCGTGTGTATAAGTGGAAGCGCTCCGTCGGTTACGCCGATGAGGGTTCCGGTTGATCCAATCAACGGAACAGCCTGCTCGTGAAATTAACGTGTAAGTGGCTGAGCACTCCACAGACACGTGTACCCTTAACGTAGTTCTCGGGGATATTCAGCATGACACAGAGAGTGACAAGGCCGGCCCCTTGAAATACAGGTACACAGAAACAGGAAGTAAGAGTGAGAGAAGTTGTGGTGAAAGAGTACAGCAGGATCACCACCATCCCCTGCCGGAGCCTCGTGGAGCTTTAGGTGTTTTCGCTCAATAAACACTCACACCGCCCGGTCTGGGAATCGAAACCACGATCCTATGACCGCGAGTCCGCTGCCTTAACCACTGGGCCATTGCGCCTCCACTTGTGTGTATAAACAATTTAAAGAAAAGGAAAAGATTAATAGAAAAGAACAGAAGACTCAAAGAGATTCCAAGCGCAATCCAAAGTCTCTCACTGGCCTCAAATGCTTGATAGAAGCCAACCCATCCATGTCCATCACAACCCTTGCAAGGAAACGCACTCTTTCCTCTTTCCTCCTGCATCTTGCAGCTCACCTGCGACGAACCGGCGTCCCGTCCAGGTGAGGAACCTATACGCCAAGAAACCGGGAAACCGGCCCTTATGAGCCAGGCATGGCTCGAGAAGGAACATTGTGGAGGCACATGGCCTAGTGGTTAGAGCAGCGGACTCACGGTCGAGTGATTGCAGGTTCGAATCTCAGACCGGGCGATGTGTGTGTTTATAAGCGAAAACACCTAAGCTCCACGCGGCTCCGGCATAAGGTAATGGCGAAACTTCTGCTGACTCTTTTGCCACAACTTTCTCTCACTCTTTCCTCCTGCATCTTGCAGCTCAGCTGCGACGGACCAGCGTCCCGTCCAGGTGGGGAACCTATACGCCAAGAAACCAGGAAAGTGGCCCTTATGAGCCAGGCATGGCCCTGTATATATATACCACATGTGTACCGTTGGCGATTTTTTTCCTCCGTCTTCCCTTCCTTGGATCTTTCCGTTTCCTGTTTCTGACAAAGAGCGCCACTCGAAACATTAAATCCTCCTTCTTTCTTTCCTTTCCTGAGCGTCCAATAACACTATACTTGTTCCACGTCCTCGCGTTGTTGTGTTTTCTCTTTGTGTTTTCATGTTTGGATTAACTATAATATATATATATATATAATACTTTTTTTTGTTCGGCGTTAACAGCCCTTCTTATCTTGTTTATCTTTGTCCTGTCTTTACTGTTTATATTTTTGTACTGTCGTCCGCTGTCCTTTTTTTTCACCATTTTTTTACCCCTCTGCGAAAGATCTCAGAATTTTAAATTGATTTGCTTTTCGCAGGAAGAAAGTTTTCTTGTCGAAGATACGTCTCGCTTTTATCCTTCGAACGTAGAGTAGATGAAACCATAGCGACTGAAGAAGGGGTTTTTCTTTTTCTTTGTGTTATTGTCCTGTACTCTATTTTTTTGCTCTGTTTTTAAAAAAATGTCCAGTTCCTTTGGTTTGTGTCTATGTTTTCGTTTCTCTTTGTGTTCGACGTCCCTTTGGTGTCCTGTACTCATATATGCGTGTATATGTACATGTAGAGGTAACGTACATATATGTTTATATATATGCATATGCCTTTATTTCATTTATTAATATTATATATATATTATATATATATATATAATATATATATATATATATATAATATATATACATATATATATATACATATACATATATATATATATATACACACACAACACATACTTCCACGAATACATACATTTTCACAAACACACCCACACATACTCTTACTTTTACATATATGCACTTACACATATGTACACATACACACATGCATGCATACATATATTCACACACAAACATACACACACTCTCTCTCTCCTCCCTCCACCTCTCTCCTTACCGTTTTCTCACCATCATTTCTCCCTTCTTCTCTTCCAGGAATCGGCTGGGCTGTGGTCCTCATCGCCTTCTACACAGACTTCTTCTACAACGTCATTATCGCCTGGTCCCTACACTATTTCTTCGCTTCGTTCACCAGTAACCTGCCCTGGATCAGTTGTGAAAACTCCTGGAATACCCACCGATGTTACGACATGTTCGCCCGTTTCAAGAACGGATCACACCTTGTGATGAACTTCACGGCTGATAACTTCAGCATCCCGGCTAACTTCACCGAGGCTCGCGACTATGTCAATATGACTGTGAGCCTGACTCAGAACATAACTAGTGAGATACTTAAGTTACATATGAACACTAATAAGTCAGTATTTCCGGCACAAGAATATTTCGAGTAAGTCCATATTGATACAGAGTTTCATGTTTTCATTTTTGTCTTTACACAGCCTTTGTATGATGCATGAGTGAAGGCGCGTGGCTTAGTGGTTAGGGCATTCGGCTGACGATTGTAAGGTCGTGAGTTCGATTCCCGGCGATGCGTTGTGTCCTTGAGCAAGACTTTATTCTCTTGAAAAACGCCGCCGTCGTAGTGATCTCATTCTCGCCCACAACATCATAAGCGGAAAGTGTAACCTCTCGAAAGAGCTGTTCTTCACTCCTGCTCCAGAGCGTCGGCTGTGGGGTCATTCCGAAAAGCTCTACCTGCGACGATTTCATCTCAATCGAAGGAGAGGAGCTTTCTCTGTCCGGGTTGCGGATCCGTGGAACAAGCTGCCAGACGAGATGGTGAAGATGCCGACGACCGCTTTGTTCAAAGCCTCCCTGGACCTCAAGTGACCTGAACTCTTTACATGAACACCACCCTGTACTTAACTCCATGTCCCCCTACATGGCCTTGCTATTTGCTTTTGAGCCAAATTAACTAACTAACTAACTAACTAAGACACTTTATTTCACGTTGCTCCAGTCCACTCAGCTGGCAAAAATGAGTTGTACCTGTATTTCAAAGGGTCGGCCTTGTCACACTCTGTGTCACGCTGAATATCCCCAAGAACTACGTTAAAGGTACTCGTGTCTGTGAATTGCTCATTCACTTGTACGTTAATTCCACGAGCAAGCTGTTCCGTTGATCGTATCAGCTGGGACCCTCGTCGTCGTAACCGACGGAGTGCTCCTATATATGTATGATGCATATATATATTCTCTTTCTCTTTTCTCTTTTACTTGTTTCAGTCATTTGACTGCGGCCATGCTGGAGCACCGCCTTTAATCGAGCAAATCGACCCTGGGACTTATTCTTTGTAAGCCTTACTTATTCTATCGGTCGCTTTTGCTGAACCGCTAAGTGACGGACGAAACAACACCCATCGGTTGTCAAGCAATGCTAGGGGGACAAACACAGACACACACACATATATATATTATATATATATATATATATATATATATATATATACGTACAGGCTTCTTTCAGTTTCTGTCTACCAAAACCACTCACAAGGCATTGGTCGGCCCGGGGCTATAGCAGAAGACGTGGAGGCGCAATGGCCCAGTGGTTAGGGCAGCGGACTCGCAGTCATAGGATCGCAGTTTCGATTCCCAGACTGGGCGTTGTGAGTGTTTATTGAGCGAAAACACCTAAAAGCTCCACGAGGCTCCAGCAGGGTGGTGATTATTACATGCCACCGGCACGGAGGCCAGGCGAGGCAGGCCAACGGCCACGATCGGATGGTGCTTTTTACGTGCCACCGGCACTGAAGCCAGTCAGGGCGGCGCTGGCAATAGCTACGTTCGGATGGTTCTCTTATGTGCCACCGGCACTGGTATCACAGCTACAATTTCCATTGATGTTGATCGATTTTGATTTCTGATTTTCTGATATTTTGATTTTCACTTGCCTCAACGTTACATAGTGTAATAAATGTATACATACACTCATATTTTTGTCTATTCCTTCTTTACAGACGGAAGATGTTGGAACTTCACCAAGCTGATGGTATATTTTCAGTCGGAAGGCTGAAATGGGAGATGGTTCTCTGCTTGGTGGGAGTTTATGTTATCTGTTACTTTAGTATGTGGAAGGGCATCTCAACCTCAGGCAAGGTAAGGCAACCAATCACGCACATATATGGCTAAGGCAACACACATGCACATACACACACAAACAGTCCTTTGTGTATAGAGTGACAATATAGAGCAGTGGTTTTCAACCAGGGTTCCGCCAGTACAGTCCAGGGGTTCCGCAAGAAGTTACAAAACTGCTAAAAATCGGCAGTAATTTTTAATTCTCCTGTGCAGATATGTGTGCATAAGACTATTAAATTATTGCACAGGGGTTCCTCGAGCCAGTGGAATGTTTCCTTGGGGTTCCGCTCCAGCAAAAAGTTTGAAAAGCACTGATATAGAGATTTTATATAGGGAAGGTGGCGAGCTGGCAGAAATGTTAGCACGCCGGGCGAAATGCTTAGCGGTATTTCGTCTGCCGTTACGTTCTGGGTTCAAATTCCACCACTGTCGACTTTACATTTCATCCTTTCGGGGTCGATTAAATAAGTACCAGATACGCACTGGGGTCGATATAATTGATTTAATCCCTTTGTCTGTCCTTGTTTCTCCTGTGTTTAGCCCCTTGTGGGTAGAAAAGAAATAGGTATTTCGTTTGCCGCTACGTTCGGAGTTCAAATTCTGCCGAGGTCGACTTTACCTTTCATCCTTTCGGGGTCGATTAAATAAGTACTAGATACGCACTGGGGTCGATATAATCGACTTAATCCCTTTGTCTGTCCTTGTTTCTCCTGTGTTTAGTCCCTTGTGGGTAGAAAAGAAATAGGTATTTCGTCTGCCACTACGTTCGGAGTTCAAATTCTGCTGAGGTTGACTTTGCCTTTCATCCTTTCGGGGTCGATTAAATAAGTACCAGTTACGCACTGGGG
>NW_021828368.1:0-5000 GCF_006345805.1 Octopus sinensis
TCAGTGTCATTTGCCGAACCGCTAAGTTACGGGAATGTAACCAGCATCGGTTGTCAAGCGTTGTTGGGGGACAAACACAGGCACACAAACATATACACACACATACATATATACATATATACGACGGGCTTCTTTCAGTTTCTGTCTACTAAATCCACTCACAAGGTTTTTGTTCTTCCCGAGTCTATAGTAGAAAACCCCAAGGTACCACGCAGTGGGATTGAACCTCGGAACAATGTGGTTCGTAAGCAAGCTACGTACTGTTTTTTTTATATATAAATTAAGTACCAGTTATGCGCTGGGGTCGACATAATCGACTTGATCCCTTTGCTGTCCTTGTTTGTCGCCTCTATGTTTAGCCCCTTGTGGACAATAAAGAAATAAGAAATATAGTCACAAAGAGGTCAATATCCGCAGAAGCAAAAATCACAAATTAAAGGGGACATTACGCATTTAATGTGGCTCTGTATCGTTTCTTTAATACATTCAACTTGCTTTACTGGAAATAAAAGACAATCCTCTCTCAAACATGCACGCATATATACACACACACGCAGGCGAGCTCACACACGAACGCACACGCGCATTACGCACGCACTTACACATACACACATACACATACTATTTCTTTATTACCCACAAGGGGCTAAACACAGAGAGGACAAACAAGGACAGACAAACAGATTAAGTCGATTATATCGACCCCAGTGCGTAACTTATTTAATCGACCCCGAAAGGATGAAAGGCAAAGTCGACCTCGGCGGAATTTGAACTCAGAACATAACGGCAGATGAAATACGGCAACGCATTTCGCCCGGCGTGCTAACATTTCTGCCAGCTCGCCGCCTTACACACATACACATACAAGCACACTCCGTTACTCGTTGGACAAGCCAATCCTAGATATGAATATGAATAAAAGCAGCATGGTCACGCTGAAATGCTGCTAATTACAACTCTGCTCGATGAGAGCAAACCTGGAGCTGAAAAAGGGCAACAAAGTTAATAACGACTTTATACTATTTCCAACATGGGCACACAAAGGTATAAATGTGATGGATTGAATAGAGAAAATCGACTAATTTAAAATCCAAAAAGTAACTGGTATTCATTTCAATGTCGTGGGTTGGGGGTTGAAATGAGAATACAAATACTTAATTACCGTATTTTAACGTGAATAAGGAAACCATTTTGTCAAAAATTAGGTTTAAAAAATATGAGAGTTTCTTATACATAGATCGCGTTATAATCCCTTGCAAAACCTTTTTTCCAAATTTTAAGCCCAAAAAAATTAGGGGGTTCCTTAAACAAGTTAAAATACAGTAGATTTACCCCTAAAATATATCAAACTGTTATAATCCCTTGCAAAACCTTTTTTTCTAAATTTTAAACCCAAAAAAATTAGGGGGTTCTTTAAACACGTTAAAATACGGTAGATTTACCCCTAAAATATATCAAACTGTTATAATCCCTTGCAAAACCATTTTTCCAAATTTTAAGCCCCAAAAATTACCCCTAAAATATATCAAACTCGCCACGTTGATATTCCCGCCCCTCAAATGCTCTGATATAATGACTTCAATAATGCTCTGAAACAATGGCTTCAAACTTTGGCAGAGAGTCAGTAATTTTGTGAAGCCCCTTTAATTTGTGATTTTTGTTTCTGCGGATGTGACTATATTTCTTATTTCTTTATTGCCCACAAGGAACTAAACATAGAGGGGACAAACAAGAACAGCAAAGGGATTAAGTCGATTACGTCGACCCCAGTGCGTAACTGGTACTTAATTTATAAAAAAAGATTGTGGTCAGATGATACTTATTTTATTGACCTCGAAATGATGAAAGGGAAAGTCTACCTCGGTGGCATTTGAACTGAGAACGTAAAGATCCGGAAGGAATGCCGCTAAGCATTTTGTCCGGTGCGGTATAGGTTCTGCCAGCAGGCCGCCTTTGACGTAATGAAAAAGAGAAATGTTAGCAAACAGAGAGAGGAGGGGGAGGGCAGATTGTAAATAAATCAAATTGTGACGTCCTTTGATCTTGACCTATCAATGGCGGTTGGTGAAGATTCTTTATAAACGAGATTCATTAAATACATTCAAAGCAATCTTCCTAAGCTTTATTTTGAAAATCATTTCCTCTGAATGTGACCTCTCTTTCTCTCTCTCTCACCCTCTCTTTCCCTCTATCTCTTTCTCTCCATCTATTTCTCTCTTTGTTTCTCTCCGCCCACCTCTCTTCCTTTCTCTCGTTTTCTGGTAGGAAAGAGAAAACACTTGTTTTAACTATCATCACTATTTTTTACGACTGTTTTTCTTTTATATTTTTATTCAGTATATAGTTTTTTCCCTTCTATAAATTACTATACACACGCACATACACGCACACACACACACACACACACACATACACGCCACGCGCGCGCGCAAGCACACACACACACAGTCACGCACACATATGAGAACGATAATATTTTTTTAAATATCATCGTTGATGGCTGCGAGTATAAGCCGTTGTACAAATTAATAAAATATATACAAGATATATATATATATATATATATATATATACAAGGGTACTACATAAGCACCTGCATCACTAAAAATAGAAGTCAAAATACTTCTAAGTCACGGAAGAATCACAAAATTAAAAATACACAAATATATAAACAGTGCGTTGGGTAAATTTTCACCATTTTGTATTTTTTATTTCACGCATGCGCATTCATTGTTTGGTTTTGATTTTGTCGATCATACAGTATGGTAGGGTCAGTTTGGCACCGTCTATGAGAAGAACAGCACCATGACGCAATTCGCTCAGCTAGAAATTTGAAAACGATATGCTGTACTGATTGGCATTTTCACCGGAAGCGTCAATGTGAACAGATAACGAACACTCAGAACAACCGTTGGCTTGCTGTGTCCCAAAACATGTACCGAGAGTGATAAAAATCAAACATCCAGTCAACATCATGGTGTTTGGAGTGACCACTAGTGACGGCGACGTGATGCCTCCATTTATCTTCCCACATGGCCTCACGCTCAACACGGAGGCCTACATCAAGTGCCTGGAGGATGTAATGCTGCCCTGGGTCAACAGGGTGGCTGCTGGAAGACTATGTCTGGCAACAGGACTCTGCACCATGCCACACAAGCAGGAGAACCCAGTCATGGCTTTCAGACAATTTCTGCGACCACATCTCACCCCTAACATCTGGGCACCTAACTTCCCAGACCGCAACCTCCTTGATTATTATGTGTGAGGCACAGTTTAGGACTCAGTTTCATACACCTACAGGTTTCACGAGCAATGCCATTTTTACCTGTAGAGTTACCAGTTTCATACACCTACAGGTTTCACGAGCAATGCCATTTTTACCTGTAGAGTTACCAAACTGCCAAATATTATTTATTTAATTGTAGCTTGAACTAACTACATGAGATTTATATTTATATGCAAATTGGACCGTTTCAGGTCAAATTATCTTTGTCGAACTGTTGCAGATATATCTCTGGTAATTAAAGAGTCAGTATCCAAAGCAGTCTCAAAGTATTTCTTCCATCTTTGTAAAATCTCATTTTTTCATTCAGCAGTTTTATAAAATTTGTATTGGAAACGGGGCGCGAACCACAGATTCATGATCCATAAACGCTTTTCATAGAATGTTTTAATTCCTTCCTATCTATATATGTTGGATCCTATTTCTTTTCTGCTTCCATCAAATATCTCTCGTATCTTTAAAGACTTGTGTATCGATCTCCTTAGCTCAAGGTAAGTCTTTTCTCTCGCTTGGAATTTTTCTCAGATATCCACTTCTCGTGTGCTGTCTGCAAACTTTCTAAGAGAAAATTAATTTCAAGGTTTCTCTTCTCAAATGAATGCCAATGCTTAAGATGGAGAAATCAAGCATTTCAAAGGAAGCAAAGTATGTTGCTTATTTGAGGTACCTCTCAAATTCTTCAACATTTATTATAAATATTCACAATTCAGACTTACAACTAATTTATCTCGGAGCTCTGGAATCGTTAACTTCAGCCTTGAGAGACTTGACAATTATACATCTAGAAGCTTTGATATCCTAATATCGTTGTTTTGTTAAATTCAGAAAGATACTTTACCTCATAACACAGAGCGCTTCGACTGTCAACAAACGGTATGAGATTAACGAACGGAAAGAACGTAATTTTGTTTAATTTATTGATGTTTGTATAATCAACGTGTTGCATAACCATTATTTATAATCACCAGTTTGTACATTTACGAGATTAGGCAATCAACAGATTGTATAAATCCGATTACATAATCGTTCTGGTGATTATGCAGTTAATTAAATGCTGGTCCTTTGAGTTAGGATACATCCAAGTTATTTCATCGTTATTTAGTTGCTAGAAGTGGAGGCGCAATGTCCCAGTGGTTAGGGCAGCGGACTCGCGGTCATAGGATCGCGGTTTCGATTCCCAGACCGGGCGTTGTGAGTGTTTATTGAGCGAAAACACCTAAAAGCTCCACGAGGCTCCGGCAGGGGATGGTGGTGATCCCTGCTGTACTCTTTCACCACAACTTTCTCTCTCACTCTTACTTCCTGTTTCTGTTGTACCTGTATTTCAAAGGGCCGGCCTTGTCACTCTCTTGTGTCACGCTGAATATCCCCGAGAACTACGTTAAGGGTACACTTGTCTGTGGAGTGCTCAGCCACTTACACGTTAATTTCACGAGCAGGCTGTTCCGTTGATTCGGATCAACCGGAACCCTCGTCGTCGTAACCGACGGAGTGCTTCCAAAAGAAAGTTGCTAGAACTGTTTGCTTGTGACAGAGAGGCAAAATTCATAGCAAAATGACAACCGACGTAGGTCAATGGCAATCGTTTTTAATTCACTGCGCTTTAACATTTGCGCCAGGCCAAGTATCAGAATCACAAAGCAGTAGGATCTAATTCTTACGAGAGACTTTTAAGATGGCTGAATGTAAATTCTGTTGTGTCTGAGGAGAGTCATTT
>NW_021828369.1:0-8563 GCF_006345805.1 Octopus sinensis
TATATATCATACCTATATATATATATATTATATATATATAATAGTATATATATATATATATATATATATATATATATATATATAACATCTACATATATATATATATATATATATACTATATATATATATATATATATATATATATATATATATATATATATATATATATATATATACATATTTGCGAATTTCATCGGTTTTACGTTCTCAGTTCAATTCTGTCGCAGTTGTTTAAAGTCTATGCTTTTCCTCCTTTGGGGTCCATCAATCATACCTGTTGAGTATTGGAGTCGATGTAATCAACTAGCCACCCCACCTCCCCTACAATTTCAGTTCTTGTGCCTATAGTACAAAAACTTATTTACTAAACAATCAGAGAAGCTCTTTGAACACAGAACGTGCTGATTCACAGCTCAAACTTACAAACCACAACCTAACTTTCGCGATCTTTATCGCACCCACCAAACCCACTTTTCTTATTAAAAAGCTAATTCAGGCAATTGAGGTCAGTTTGCATTTATAGGTTCTTAGTCCTTTTCTCATTTAACTTGTATTAGTAATTGGTTAATTAGTTATGTTTTCTAATTCAATATTCCATTAATTTGTCTGATGTGGAATGGAAATTTAATCAACTTCTATTACAAGGGGTACATCCAGTAAAAAAGTGTGAAATGTCCTGCTGTGAATACATGAAGTTCACTCTGTGCAGCCATTATGGATAAGAACATGGCGGCAAACGGGCAGAATCGTCAACGCGCCGGATAAATTGATTTTTGCTCTAAGTTCAAATTCTGCCAAGGTCGATTTTGCGCTTCATTCTTTCAGGGCCGATAAATTAAGTACTAGTTCAGCAATGAGGTAGCTGTATTTAATTACTCCTCTAGCCACGAAAATGTCAAGCCTTGTGTTTATAGTAGAAAGGAATATTATAGATAAGAAAAAAAGCAGTGAACTGGTTGAGTCGTTGGCCCGCCAGATAAAATGCTTAGCCGCATTTCGTCTTTACGTTTTGAGTTCAAACCCCGCCGAGGTCGACTTTGCCTTTCATCCTTTCAGGGTCGATGCATAAGTACCGGTTGAGAACAGGGGCCAATGTAATCGACTAACACCCTCACATCGAAATTTCAGGTATTGTGCCTGTTAGTAGAAAAGATAATTAATAAAAAATAAATGCGCCCTTTTTAAAGGGTCGTAGCCAGGCTCATGGGCCCGGTTTCCCAGTTTCCATGGCATATGTGTTCCCAAGCTGGATGGGATGCCAGTCCATCGCAGCGTTACTCATTTTTACTAGCTGAGTGGACTGGAGAAACGTGAAATGAAGTGTTTTGCTCAAGAACATAAACGCATCGCCCGGTCCAGGAATCGAAACCACAATCTTACGATCATGATGCTGACACCTTAACCACTAAGCCACGCGCCTCCACAGAAAAGATAATTACTGACGAGAAAAGGATAGTAAACGGGTAGAATCGTTAGCACCCTGAATAAAATGCATAGTGATACTTCTTCTGATCCTCTACGTTCTGAGTTCAAATTCCACCGAGGTCGACTCTGCCATTTATCCTTCAGAATCGTTAGTACACTGGATGAAAATGCGTAGTTGCATTTTACTTTTTGACATTAGATTCCGCTGAAGTCAGCTTTGTTTTTCATCCTTCAAAGTCGATGTAATTAAATACCAGTAAGATATTGCAGTCGATGTAATTAACCATCCTCCTATCCTAAGATTGCTGGCCTTGTGCCAAAATTTGAAACAATTGCTACAGGGAAGAAAAGGTAGCGAGGTGACAGAGTCTGTAGAACGTCGGACAAATGTTCTGTGGTATTTCTTCTGGCTTTTTACTTTCTGAGTTCAAATCTCGTTGAGGTTAACTTTACCTTTCATTCCCCCCGAGATCGATAAAACAGTGTACCCGTCTACAACTGCGATGGAGCGATATAATCAACTAATTCGCCTCTCATCAAAATTGCGGTGTTTGTGTCTTAATTAAAAGCAATTACTTCTTGCTGTGGTGACGAAAATCTGTTTTCTCTTTCGTTAGGTCCGCAGGTATTGCATTTCTGGAAATAGCACCTGTTAATTCCGTCCCTCGTTGATTTCTTACCCTTGAAATTAGACCTTTTGTGCGTGTGTGATGAAAGTCATAAGCAGACATTCTATCTTTGAGACGTGACAACCGTCTTAAATAACCATTTTGTCCCTGTAACACGATCCTCTTTCCGTTTTGGTGAGATTTGAAAAGCGGTCTCCAAAAAAAAAAAAATTCTTCTTTGCCTTGTATTTAAGGCAATTAATTTAAGTAAAAACACTTGCCAATTTTACAGTGTCCCCTCTACTTGTTGTGGGAAGCTCTCTCCCTAGCTACAGCAAAATGGGACGCTACATTGCTGTTTTTCTACTGAAAATAAGTTCAAGAATGGTTTGGGGATTCGAACCATGATCGTGTCAGTCCGTAGACGGGTATATCATAAATAAGATAAATGAAGGATGGCATACCATTTCTTATTTCTTTCCTTCTACTTGTTTCAGTCATTGGACTGCGGCCATGCTGGTGCATCGCCTTGAAGGATTCAGTCAAAACAAACCAGCTTCAATAATTATTATTTTTATAGTCTGGCACTTATTCTATCGGTCACTTTAGCCAAACCGTGAAGCTATGGGGACGCAAACAAACCAACACTGGTGTATATATATATATACACATGTATTAGAATTTTCTCTGATTTTTCAGATTTCTGTATGCTAGGCTACTGATTTTAAATTGATATTAATTAAATTAATATTCAATTTATCTCCCTCATTATTTAAATGTTTATATATATGGTGTTATATAATATATATATTATATTATATATATATATTATATATATATATACACATACATACACACACACCACACACAACACACACACACCACACCACACACACACACACACACACACACACACACACACACACAAGCAGATGCTGAAAAGTTCCTGGCTTTGGGTAAAAGAAAATACAGGAGGTTCAGTTAATTATGATTTTATTCAACATATTCCCCTCTCAGATTCACACGCTTGTTGCAGCGGCCCTTAAGTTTTTCTAAGCCCTGTAAAAGAACTTGGAAGATTGGGCCTCGAACGAGGTCTCACGTGATAGCCTTAAAGCCAGGAACTTTTCAGCGCCCCCTCGTATATATGATCAGCTTCTTTTAATTTCCATCCACCAAATTCACTGACAAGGAATTGATCAGCCCGGAGCTATAGCAGGTGACACATGTCTACGGTTCAATCCTTCCGCGCAGTAGGACTGATCGTGAAATTTCATGGTTCCTTAGCGAGCGCCTTAACCGCACAGCCATCCTTCCACCTAAGAGCAATTAACTTGCTGAAACTTTTGTATTTCCATTTGGCGCATGCGTGGCTCTGTGGTTAAATTTTTTTCTTTTGCAAACCCCATGGTTCCGAGTTCAAACAAACATAGTTTCACTCCCTAGCAGATGCAACACAAAGATATCACATTTGTTTTTTTGTTTGTGTGTATTCGTCTATTTGATAGAATTGGTGACTGAGAGTTTCCTTATCCATTTGGCGTCTTGGCCAAAGAATTTTTTTCAATCTTTTTGCAGGCTTAGGAATTTATCCATATCACATTACAGGATATATTTTGGTTTTGTTCCTCGTAATCTTTTCAGTGTGTTTGTGAGAGAGAAATAGATAGAAAGAGAGAGAGAGAGAGAGAGAGGGATGGAAGAGAGACAAGAGAGAGAGGGAGAGAGAGAGAGAGAGAGAGAGAGCGAAAGAATTGGCAATTTATTGGTCTTTAGCAGCTGTGCAAGATTCCTTGCCTCTTAGCTTTAAACTCCTTCTGCATCGCCATAGCTTCAGTTGTGGCGTGTGTGTGTGTGTGTGTACGTCTATAAGTACGTATGTATGTATATATGTGTGTGTGTGTGTGTGTGTATGAATATATGTATGTATGTACACATGTGTGTGTGTATAATCTAAACGATATAGGTAAGACATGTAGCTGTTCACACCGAGGTTCACCTACACCAGTGTTAATGTTCACAGACGCTAGTGTTCACTCAGAGCTGTTCGCAATCATTGCCGTACGCATACATCCACCCATGCCCTTCGCACAGCAACGAACACCATTTTTCTATTAACCAGAGAAACACAAAATGATTTATCATAAACGACGGAGATACGTTACACAATAACTATTTAGATCTTTAATTGTTTTAAGTTCAAACCCCACAAAAGTCACTTTGCATCTAATGGTTCTTCCACAGCCAATAACATAATTACCAGTAAGCTACCCGAACTAATACGATTCAAAAATATTTTAGCAAACCTGAAAATTACTCAATATTTTTTGCTTTATTCCAAATGACAGATTGGCCAGGGAAATGTTACGAAAATTAGCGCCACGCTCTTTTACGTTTTTTTTTTTTTTTAACTTTTCATATTTTATCTTTATTTATTTATTTGCTGTCACTTTGCAACAAAGCTATGGAAGAATCTCAATTCTTTCGTTTTGAAATGACGATCACATCTCAGAATCTACAGAATCTAATCCCCATTAACCCATTTTTCATAATGGTTTTGAAGAATGTCGTCTGCCAAATTTGTCACGGCTATGGTGCAAGGTTGCAACAAAAATCGATAGATGGACAGATAATTGAGGTATTCTTTGTGAAAAGGTTGTAATTAAGCAGATATTTGCTCATTCCTGGAATTCCTCAAACAATTCAAACATTCCTTTGGGGAAGAAGAGAGAACTGTTCTTTGTGAAGCCACAGAGATACCAAAAAGGTAAAGCAAAGCAAAGGGGGAAACTATATACGATTGTGTATTATAGATCTACTTGATCACGGCTGACCTAGGGTTAAATAACAACCACAAGAGAAAATTGCGTCACAGGGGAGATCTACAAGTTCTTCCATTCCTATTTGGAAAGGACAAGTTCAGAATTATTTCGAGGAAATAATCTAAGTTTTATGGTAAGAAAGAAAATTCCTCGACAGCCACGGTCATATAACTGAACTAGTTACTACGGACCCGTAGAACATCCACGGGTAATAAATCTTCAATTTTGTAGATAATTACTTGCAGCAATCTGCATTGAAAGGGATCAATTGAATGAAGTACATGTTCCCACTTACCATTAAATAAATAATAAAATTTACATGCAAACATGTATACATATACATATATATACATGTGTGCGTGTGTGTGTGTGGTATCTATCTATCTATCTATCTATCTATCTATCTATCTATCTATCTATCTATCTATCTATCTATCTATCTATCTATTTATCTATCTATCTATCTATCTATATATCTTCATAAGAATTTATCAAGCGGTTAGCGTGAAAAACCTCATACGAGAAAAAATCCACCAATTTTTTCACTTAAATATATTTCTTTATATCATATAGAGGGCATTATTACACATAAATGCCACACGCTAGGAGGGACTCTTAAAGTCTAAACTACTAAAATAAATAAACATATCGCATCGAATACAAACTCTCGAAGCCAGACATTTAAAAACAGAATTTAGCTTTATATCACCTGTGATTTCGTAATCAGTACAGTATTTTGTACTCTTTACTCCTCAGTACAAGCATAATTCAAGATTTATAATGAATGGACAAAATCACCATACCAGACGAACAACTGTCGTATCCACCGAAGTATTTAGAAACTGTTCACCCGAGAGTTTGCATTCGGTGCGATATGTTTGTTTATTTTAGTAGTTTTGACTTTAAGAGTCCCTCCTAGCGTGTGGCATTTATATATATATATATATGTAGGTAGGTAGGTAGGTAGGTAGGTAGGTAGTAGGTCTGCGTGTATGTATATGTATATATTCAAATATGAATTAGAGGCAGCGCGGGTGCTGTAAACATTATCGAACACACATACATTGCGTATGTGTGTTCGGTAATATAGATAGATAGATAGATAAGTCGATAGATAGATAGATAGATAGAATAGATAGATAGATAGATAAGTAACAGCAGACAGACAGACCAGAACAGACAGATAGATAGAATAGATAGATAGATAGATAGATAGGATGATAGATAGATAGATTAGATAGATAGATAATATATAATAGATAGATAGATAGATAGATAGATAGATAGATAAGTAGATAGATGGATAGACAGACAGACGGACGGACTTAGACGTATGCGTTGGTATAAGCAGGAAAATAGAAATCAAAACATGAGTATATATATTTTCATTGTTAATCGGCAGAAGTGTTACAAACTGACTCAAAGCCCAAGAGTCTGTCTATTGGCACTTGTGTATGTTGGTAAGTGCCAGTGTACGAAACTCTCGTCCTTTGTGTCTCTTTATAATACTTCTGCCGATTAATAATAAGAAATACACACACACACACACATACATACATATATATAGGATTTTCAGAGGGATAGCAAATGACATCAATTGGTATATCCTTATTTTCTGTTTTTCTTTATTCTTCCGTTCTGATGAAGTTCCACTATTTACGTTGGTATAATTATTAACAGCGATAATCATCATTATTATAATAATTAACCTTGATTATGCCCCCAAAAAGCGCGAACAGAAACAGCTGTTAGATGAGATATTGTCCTTTTTTTGTAATCATTAAAATATATTGATGATTAGATGAGTTATCAATTTTATCTCCATTTTCTTATTTTTTCCTTAAATATAGATAAAATTCTGTTTATATTCCTTTCCTATTTTCATTCATGAGCATTAATGCTAATACTCATAATCACATATAGGTAATATACCAGTAATTTATTGGATATAGTATCCCTTAGCTTAGACAGTTTTATAACCTATATATATATATATAGAAAAAATTAATCCAAACAAGAAGCACAAAAAACACAACAAACGCGGGAAGTGGAACAAATTAGTATTATTGGACGCTCAGGAAAGAAGAACGAAGGGGGTTTTAACGTTTTCGAGCGGAGCTCTTCGTCGGAAACATAGGAGAAGGAAAGATCCAGAGAAGGGAAGACAGAGGAAAAAAATCGCCAACGGTACACACGAGGTCACATTTTGAATATGATATATATATATATATATATATATATATAATATATATATATATATATATATATATATATATAGGGTAAAATTAATTAATGATTAATTAATTAATAATGTTTCCAAGTCATCAGTACGTTAAAAAAAAAACCTTTTTAGGTAGATTATGCAAAATATTCTATCATTGTATACATAATTATTACCAGGGGTCAGCTGAGTGCCTCGCCACGTACTGAATTCTAATTCAGTACGTGGCCGGCCACTTAGCTGACCCCTGATTATAATTATGTATATAATTATAGAATATTTATATATATATAATATATATATTATATATATATTATATATATATATATATATATATATATATATATATATATATATATATATATATATATACAAACGCACACCGTTCTTACTTGGACATTTCTGTTCAGCATTCAGTTAACTAAATGACCTGTCAGTGTTTCAAGTAAATTTCGATAACGAAGGGCCATAGCAGCTAATGGCTTTTGACGTGCATGTCAGGGAACGGATAGACATAGACATTAAGACAACTGTGAACTAATATACGTGGATAGTGTTTCATTAAGATTTTGTTTCTTAGTTGTTTCTTCGCTATGAAACTTTTCTTCTTCCATTGGCATTGGTTGGAAATCTGTACATTCACATGTAAAACCGCTTCAGGAAACGTAACAGAAAAATCCCAGCCAAGAGATTGAGTTTGGCAATTATATAGCAAAGTATTATCTGCTGCTCTGTAAGAAGGGAAAAAATTCCCATAGTTGAACGGCATTTCTTGCAAAAGAAGATCAATTGCTACCAAATTGAGAAAGAAAAAAATTTGAACTTGTTATAAAACAAACAGATCACGTTTTTCCCACGATCGCTCACATTCCAAATGCGTAGACATTCCATCATCGTCACTATCATCATCAGCACCAGTGATGTATGTCAAACCCTGCAAGAAAATTACGACAGAGAAAGCTTTAAATATAGCCCTGTCTTCTAGTTTCTCGGATTTAATGTGAAAATATTTCAGGTAAAAAAAAAATTCAGTTAAATTAACAAGCAAACAAGAAAACTGTTTATTGTGTCTAACTTTGTTTGTTCTCCGTTGTTGCAGCCATGACAGATTTCTCTTTAATTTTAACACTGCTACTTAAACCGATTAAATTTACATATAATTATATTGTAATTTCATTTATATCTTATTATCGGTCTACTAATTTACTAAGGAGAGTTGAACAGCAGGTCTTCAAAGTAGTACCCCTCCCTCATGGCCCTTAATTTCTTACAATCTAGCGGGGCGGGACGGGGCGCATCCAGGTCATGATTCTTGGATACCCCTCTGCCGCCACATTCTGTGGTACAGTTCGCTTTGCAGTCAGCACTTTCCCTGGCTGGTCAAGGTACCCCAGATTAAGGTACTGTGGATGCCATAGCCTCCTCCATCGGAGACACTGGTTCAACGTAGAATGAAATATTTCTACTGGCGTTCACAACACACACAC
>NW_021828370.1:0-5969 GCF_006345805.1 Octopus sinensis
GGAGTGTCGTGTGGTAGTAGCTGCTTACCAACCACATGGTCCAGGTTCAGTCCCACTGCGTGGCAACTTGGACAAGTGTCTTCTACTATAGCCTCGGGCCGACCAAAACCTTGTGAGTGGATTTGGTAGACGGAAACTGAAAGAAGCCCATCGTATATATATATATATATATATATATATATATATGTATATGTGTGTGTGCGTGTATGTTTGTGTTTGACTGCCTAGCATTGCTTGACAACCGATGCTGGTGTGTTTATGTCCCTGTCACTTAGCGGTTCGGCAAAAGAGACCGATAGAATAAGTACTGGGCTTACAGAGAATAAGTCCTGGCGTCGAGATGCTCGATTAAAAGCGGTGCTCCAGCATGGCCGCAGTAAAATGACTGAAACACGTAAAAGAGTAAAAGAGTAAAAGAGTAATTGTTTTTCCTATATTTTCTTTTACCAAAAGCCAGGAGCCTTTTTTTTCAGCATCCCCTCGTATGCATGCATATGCATGTTTACGGATCCTTAATGTTTGTGTTGACAACTGAAGAACAGATATTGTCAATACGAAGATTTAAAATATAAAAACTTCAAAAACATTCATGCATTTACGGAAAATAACGGAAATACACGTTCGTGATGAAGGGTCGCAAGTATCATAGTCAACTTTTAAGCAACATCACCAACGCCTCTCAGAATCTATGTTTAGCAACCTAACAATAAATGCTGCCAATCTAATAATAAATGATACGCTAGAATCTTCAGTGATTTGTGAACCATACATTACATTTAAAGGTCATAAGCATAACTGCGATTGTAATCCCAGATGCTGATTTAATATATGTAGTAAAATGGGTTGAATCAGCGAAAATATTTTACATTCCGTAATTTAATAGTCATCCAAGCCGAGACGACGAGCTGGCGCAATCGTTAGCACGCTGGGAAAAAATGCTAAGCGGTATTTCAGCCGTCTTTTCTTTTTGAGTTCAAATTCCGCCGTTGTCGACTTTTCGATTTATCGATTTTTCTTTTTTTTTTTTTCGTGGTCGATAAATTAAGTACCATTTAGACACTGAGATTGATGTAATCAGCTTACTCCCTTCTACAAACTTGCTGTTCGCTTTTCATTTTTTCGGGGTCGATAAAGTAAACACCATTTGAGTACTCGGGTCGATGCAATCTTCTAAAGTTGCTGGCCTTGTGTCGAGAGTAGAAAGAATTACTTCACTCCTCAACATCAGTGAGGATTCTTCTGCGTGGTCGTTCAGTTTCTCAAAAAAATAACAGCCAAATATACTTCAAAACACGACCACTATCCATATGTATAAACGGAGGACATATTGGACAAAATTGTCGATTGGCTTTTAGAAAAAATTTGGATATTAAAGGCTGGAGCGCATTTCGCTATGTCTTCTCGTTGAAGACCGATCCTGAGCGAAACAATTCAACAAATCAATTCACCCATCGCAAAATCCCTTGAAGTCCCTCAAAATGCATCGAATTTAGACCTCGGTAAATCTTCCCATTTAATTTTCCGCAGCTCACTATTAAAAGAATCGTGGCACTCCGTGAGTTACGAGGACGAGGGTTCCAGTTGATCCGATCAACGGAACATCCTGCTCGTGAAATTAACGAGTCAGTGGCTGAGTACTCCACAGACATGTGTACCCTTAATGTAGTTCTCAGGGAGATTCAGCGTGACATAGAGTGCGTGACAAGGCTGGCCCTTTAAAAATGCAGGTACAACAGAAACAGGAAGAAAGAGTGAGAGAAAGCTGTGGTGAAAAAGAACAGTAGGGTTCACCACCAACCCCTACCGAAGCCTCGTGGAGCTTTTAGGTGTTTTCGCTCAATAAACACTCACAACGCCCGGTCTGAGAATCGAAACCGCGACCCTACGACCGCGAGTCCGCGGCTCTAACCATTGGGCTATTGCGCCTCCACATTACAAGAATAATCCAAGCTAAACAGGGTAACATCTGACAGTTTACATGAACCGCTAGAAATAACAGCTAAATCACCTTTAAATTTCTCAGTTGGACATTGTGGATATTGGGGGTCGTCCGTCGGTCACGACGGGGGCTATTCTGTTGCTCGTCTAACGGAATAGCTTACGTGAAATTAATGCGTGGGGTCCTGGATGTTGCACGACTTGAACTCAAAACGTTTCTTTTCGATGAGACAAAATCTGTCTCCTTTCTTCACTATTTTCCGCCCACAAACTTCGTCTCTCTTCCATACTCTCTACATTCTGTCTTTATATCTTCCTGTTTGTCTATCTATCTATCTATCTATCTATCTATCTATACATACATATGTAAACACACACGTCTATATATATATAAGTGTGTGTGTGAGTGTGTGTCTGTGAATATGTATATATATGTATATGTGTATATATATACTCATACAGAAAGATACACGGACATACACAGATACACACACACACAAACGCACTCACACGTACATACACACGCACACACATTCACACACAAAAATGCCCACGACTTCCTGTTCCCTGAGACAAGACAACGATATCTCTCACCACCACCACCACCACTACAACCACCACCACTACGACCACCACCACCACTACCACCACCACCACACAACAACAACAACAACACCCACACCACCGCCGCCGCCATCGCCGCCCACCTATCCCTTAATATTCATCGGTTTATTTAACACCCAAATTGAGATCAATTAGCGACTCAAATATTAAACGTAATCCATACACATGCGCAAAGTCACTAAACATTCTGCCGATGTAGAAACTTTAAGGGTTTCCCCTAAAATATGTCTTCTCCTTCCCATGCCATTACCCGCTTATTTTTGGCGTCTTCCCTTCTTATTTAATATTGCTTGATGCTTTTTTTTGTGTGTGTGTTTGTTTGTCTATTTATAAGTTTATTATATTATTTTGGTTGTTTGTTTTGTTTTTAATTTGTTAATTTGGTTATTATCCCGAAGGTTCCCCGATTTGTGGGGCTTCCCTGACGCAACTACTCAAAGTGTAGCAACACACACAACATGGCTGCTATAATAACATTATTGCACGTACCGGATGTGACGTAGCAAGCAGGGCTGTTAGCAGCCCGAAACCAACTGACTTAGAAACGGTTAAGATAGACACACAAATAGACACACAGACAGACAGACAGACAGACAAATAGATAGACAGATAGATAGATAGATATATAAACAGATAGAGGAAGGAAAGCGGGGGAGGAAGAAAAATAGAAAGAGAATTGGATAGAAAGAGTTAGAGAAGGAAAACTTATTTCACTAATGGACCGACTAAATGTATACGTCAATGGATTTTTGGCGAAACACCTACACATAATAAATGTGCTTGTATGTGTATTACGGTGCGTGTGTGTGCATGTGTGTAGGTATCAAAACAAATATACTTACATACATACATACATACATACATACATACATACATACATACATACATACATGCATACATACATACAGACATACATACATACATACATACATACATACATACATACATACATACATACTTACATACAGATATATATGCGTATGCATGTCTGGATTTGTTATAGATATGTGTGTTGTGTATGTGTGTTGTATATGTAGTGTATTATATGTATATATATATATATATAATATATATATATATATATATATATATATATATACTATATATATACCTACACACTCACATACACACAGCACACATATGTATACAACTCCACAAATACAGACATGCATACTCACACACGCGCATATATATATATGGATATATATATATATGTACATAATATGTATATATGTATATATAGAGAAAGAGAAGAGGGAAAAGGAGAAGAAGAAGAAGAAGAAGAAGAAGAAGAAGAAGAAGAAGAAGAAGAAGAAGAAGAAGAAGAAGAAGAAATAGAAGAAGAAGGAGTAGGAGGTCGATTAAATAAGTACCAGTAACGCACTGGGGTCGATATAATCGACTTAATCCGTTTGTCTGTCCTTGTTTGTCTCCTCTGTGTAGGTAGTAAAGAAATAGGTATTTCGTCTGCCGCTACGTTCTGAGTTCAAATTCAGCCGAGGTCGACTTTGCCTTTCATTCTTTCGGGGTCGATTAAATAAGTACCAGTTACGCACTGGAGTCGATATAATCGACTTAATCCCTTTGTCTGTCCTTATTTTTCCCCTCTGTGTTTAGCCCCTTGTAGGTAGTAAAGAAATAGGTATTTCGTCTGCCGCTACGTTCTAAGTTCAAATTCAGCCGAGGTCGACTTTGCCTTTCATTCTTTCGGGGTCGATTAAATAAGTACCAGTTACGCACTGGGGTCGATGTAATCGACTTAATCCCCTTGCCTGTCCTTGTTTTTCCTCTCTGTGTTTAGCCCCTTGTAGGTAGTAAAGAAATAGGTATTTCGTCTGACGCTACGTTCTAAGTTCAAATTCAGCCGAGGTCGACTTTGCCTTTCATTCTTTCGGGGTCGATTAAATAAGTACCAGTTACGCACTGGGGTCGATGTAATCGACTTAATCCCCTTGCCTGTCCTTGTTTTTCCTCTCGTGTGTCCTTCTGGTTTTAGTTAGCCCCTTGTGGTAGTAAAGAAATAGGTATTTCGTCTGCCGCTACGTTCTAAGTTCAAATTCAGCCGAGGTCGACTTTGCCTTTCATCCTTTCGGGATCGATTAAATAAGTACCAGTTATGCACTGGGGTCGATGTAATCGACTTAATCCCCTTGCCTGTCCTTGTTTTTCCTCTCTGTGTTTAGCCCCTTGTGGGTAGTAAAGAAATAGGTAAAAGAAACGATCGCTCTGAAAACAAAAACTCTGTTAAATTTTTTGCAAATGCAAAAAATTATCAAGCCATAATTTAAAGGTGTGTCTTCAAAAATTAAAAGCTCAGATTTTTATTTAATGAATACAAATCTTGAAATAACAAGGTAAATTTCTCCATTAATAACAGAATACAAAATAATTTTGAACGAAAAGATTTCTGCGAACAAATTTAGTCGGCATCATTTAATTTCAAACACAGAAGGGATTTGTTCAACAAACCATTTCATTTCATAAAGACTCTCCAGTTTTCAAAAAACATTTCTACATCCTTTCTTTGTAATTTGTATTCCTCGAAATAATTATTCTCGCGGTGGCAATTTCCTTTAAAAACTATTGGACTATTGACTTCTTCAGCAGCGAAAAATGTTGGTTTCTGAGATGTGTTTGAATATTACACCGTATTGACTTAAAGCAGGAAGAAGCGTTTATATTATAGAGGTGTATGTGTGTGTATATATGTACACACACACAAATATATATATATATGCATATACATATATATTATTTATATATCCATACATAAATGTACATATATATATATATATATATAGGCTCGAAACGTAAAAGCCTTTTTCTATTCCTGAGCGTTATACTAACACATCTGTTTGTTTTATACATCACCTGTCTTCGTCTTTTGTTTTTTTCGTAAACTCTCCCTATATATATATATATATATATATATATATATAATATATATATATATATATATATATATACTACTTATATATATCTATATATATGTGTGTATATGTGTGTGTGTGTGTGCGTTATTTAATAAACGCAATACATATTTTTATAAGCTGTTATTAGTTTCATGCGATAAGAACACCTCAGACAGCATTTTTTTAGCTCGTCCAATGCCTTAGCCCAATCGTCAGGTTGTTTGGCACAGCCTAAGGATTGCGATATATATATATATATATATCGCCATGATTGATCGTTAGCCACTACACACATCTTTATCTCTCCTTGTTTCTCTCCTTGTTTTTTCTGTGTCCCTTTCTGTAGGAGAGCGTAGGCTCGAAACGTAAAAGATTTTTTCTATTCCTGAGCGTTATACTAATACATCTGTTTGTTTGTACACCACCTGTCTTCGTCTTTTGTTTTCTTTCGTAAACTTTCCCTATATATATATATTACATTATATCCTTATCTAT
>NW_021828371.1:0-8641 GCF_006345805.1 Octopus sinensis
TTTTAAAGACTAATTATTGGGGTAAAAGTTTATATCCACAGTTTATCATTATCATATCACCTGAAAGGTTCAGCTTCCTCTTTTCATCATTTCATGTCTGACGTCCATACTGGAGCAGTTTGATGGTTTGAGCAGGGCTGGCAAACTGCAGAGCTGCAGCACCCTCCAGTCTGATTTATGATTTCTTCTTCTTCGTCTTCTTACAGCATTCACCCGGGGTGGGTTCAGCTGGCTTCATTCATCCTCAATGTTGCATCTCTCACAAACGCTGACCAGGCCTGGCGATTTGAGGCTAACGACCTCGTGATCTCCAACCACTCCTTATTCCAGCAGCGAACGGCATAGATATGGGGGCCTAGGTTGGGTTCCAGATCAGCCAGGTTTTTCGTTGTCCACCACATCGCTTTCGCCAACCCTGAAGGGGAGCTGGGGCAATTGCTTCGTAGGTTGGGTTCCAGATCAGCTTTGACTGTCATCAGCCAGGTTTTTCATTGTCCACCACAACACTTTCGCCAACCCTGAAGGGGAGCTGGGGCAATTGCTTCGTAGGTTGGGTTCCAGATCAGCCTTGACTGTCATCAGCCAGGTTTTTCGTTGTCCACCACATCGCTTTCACCAACCCTGAAGGGGAGCTGGGGCAATTGCTTTGTAGATGAATTCTGGTTGATGACGGAGGGCATGACCCATCCAACGCAGACGTCTCATTAGGATGACTTGTCGGAGGGAGGTGATTCTGCACTGGTGTCGCACCGAATTGTCAGAGACAAAGTGATGCCATCGGACACAAAGGATGCGGCATAGACACTTCACAGGGTACTTTTATGTGAATCCATGTACTTGCAATTTCACTTTGATGAAGAACAATCACAAGTGCTTGGGGCCACCAGGAGGATGAGTCTGAACATTTCTGCTGTGGAGTATGGGTCTTTATCATATCACCAGGTTTTTCGTTGTTCACCAACCCTGAAAGGAAGCTGGGGCAATTGCTTCGTAGATGAATTCTGGTTGACGACGGAGGGCATGACCCAGCCAATGCAGACGTCTCGTTAGGATGACTTGTCGGAGGGAGGTGATTCTGCACTGGTGTCGCACCGAATTGTCAGAGACAAAGTGATGCCATCGGACACAAAGGATGCGGCATAGACACTTCACAGGGTACTTTTATGTGATACCACGCACTTGCAATTTCACTTTGATGAAGAACAATCACAAGTGCTTGGGGCCACCAGGGGGATGAGTCTGAACATTTCTGCTGTGGAGTATGGGTCTTTATCATATCACCAGAAAAGTACTCTGTCCTGACTTTGCTCATCCACACTTCTTCCATCTACTTTGAAAGATCGGCAATTCTTTACAGAACTGTTTTTGTCCGGCTGAGTTGTTAAGGTAAATGTTTATCTCAATAAAAGTGAGTCTGTATATTTTAAGTAGTTTCTACATTTTACACTGTTGTTTCTCTATAATTTCAGAACATCAGGTGACAGAACATCATCATCTTCATTGTTCATCCGTGATTGAGACAATGGAATTTACCATGCTATGCCAGACTTCACGGTCCATCATAGCATTACGGAGGTTCTGTTGCTGGATGCATGTATCCCTGGAGATTACATCAGGGTAGGAGAGTGTGCACCCTCTGGTATCGCGACCGTGGTCGAGACAATGGAGTTTACCATGCTACGCCAGACTTCACGGTCCATCATAGCATTACAGAGGTCCGGTTGCTGGATGCATGTATCCCTGGAGATTACATCAGGGTAGGAGAGTGTGCGCCCTCTGGTATCGCGACCGTGGTCGAGACAATGGAGTTTACCATGCTACGCCAGACTTCACGGTCCATCATAGCATTACAGAGGTCCGGTTGCTGGATGCATGTATCCCTGGAGATTACATCAGAGTAGGAGAGTGTGTGCCCTCTGGTATCGCGAGTAGATGGCTTCCAGAGGAGAAGAGTAGAAATTGCCTCGTTTTCAGCTCTACAACAATGTCCAGCAAACTGGATTCTTCTACCTTTCACAAGAGATGACACAGGTGGTAATTTCCCATATATTTGTACTTTGGTTGGATGACGCTTCCACGAGAGATTTTGAGCTCTCATAAGGAGGCGAGTGTAGGTTCCATCCAACTGCCTCTCAAGCTTCTTTGATAACGTCCAGGTTATGAGCCATATAGTAGAATTGGTTCGACTGTGGCTTTGAAGATTTCAAGTTTGAAGTCTCTACTTAGATTTGATGACCAGATCTTATGCTTGTCATTACAGGCTGACCAGGCCATACCCTTTCTAGTTAGAAAGTCTTTTCCAGCTGATGATATGTATGACCCAAGATATTTGTAATCAGAAACCATATTTAAGGGCACATTGTTGTTGTTGTTGTTGTGACAGAAGAAGCAACCTCAGTATCTACAATGTTTTAAAGACTAAAGGAAAATATCATACAAAACAAACATATATTGTTTCTATGAATCTGTGAAAGAATTCGTTTGAAACATTTGCTCTGAAATAATATTATTAGCCAAATTTCTGAACATTGCTGACTAGAGTGACAAGAAAAGAAGCTTGTGTGAAGATTAAGATTGGATAAAGTAGAAATTTATGTAAGCAATGAAGTAAAAAAACGAAGGCAGGAAAAATATATCAACTGGGATTTGAGAGGAAAAGTAAAAGAAATTGATTTCCCCTGAACGCATGAGAAAAGAGATGAGATCATATGACTGTGATATCTGTACAAAGTCGTTCTCTCGGAAAAGTAACCTAATTATGCACAAACATACTCATACAGGTGAGAAGCCATATCACTGTGATATTTGTGGTAAATCATTCTGTAACGATAGTAACTTATCTAGACACAAACATATTCATACAGGAGAGAAACCTTTGCACTGTGATATCTGTGGTAAATCATTCTCTCAAAGTTGTCACTTATCTACACACAAATATATTCATACAGGAGAGACACCCCATCATTGCGATATTTGTGGTAAATCATTCTCTCAAAATACAGCCTTAACAGAACACATACGTATTCATACAGGAGATAAGTGATTTCTGTGGTAAATCATTATCTGAAAATTGTGACTTACCAAACACATATGTATTCATATGAGAGATAAACCTTATCAGTGTGATATCTGTGGTAAACTCTCAAAGTATTCATTTAAGTCGACACAAACGTACTCATACAGGAGAGAGACCTTATCATTGTGATATTTGTGGTAAATCATTCTCTCAAAATACAGCCTTAACAGAACACATACGTATTCATACAGGAGAGAAACCATATCATTGTGATATCTGTGGTAAATCATTATCTGAAAATTGTGACTTAACCAAACACATACGTACTCATACAGGAGAGAGACCTTATCATTGTGATGTCTGTGGTAAATCATTCTCTCAAAATACAGCCTTAACAGAACACATACGTATTCATACAGGAGAGAGATCATGTTATTGTGATATTTGTGGTAAAACATTTTCTGAAAGTACTGCCTTAAGAAAGCACAATCGTATTCATACAGGAGAGAAGCCATATCACTGTGTTATCTGCGGTAAATCATTCTCTACAAATAGTAACTTCATGAGACACAAACTGATTCATACAGGGGTGAAAGGAAAAGGGTAGTCTCTAGTTTCTTGGTTGCTATACTCTTTACTCTCTTTTACTCTTTTTCTTGCTTCAGTCATTTGACTGCGGCCATGCTGGAGCACCGCCTTTAGTTGAGCAAATCGACTCCGGGACTTATTCTTTGTAAGCCCAGTACTTATTCTATCGGTCTCTTTTGCCGAACCGCTAAGTGACGGGGACATAAACACACCAGCATCGGTTGTCAAGCAATGCTAGGGGGACAAACACACACACACAATTTACAGGCACACATATATATATATACATATGTATACGAAAGGCTTCTTTCAGTTTCCGTCTACCAAATCCACTCACAAGGCATTGGTCGGCCTGGGGCTATAGCAGAAGACACTTGCCCAAGATGCCAGGCAATGGGACTGAACCTGGAACCATGTGGTTGATAAGCAAGCTACTTACCACACAGCCACGTTAATATTCCTGTGTTTCATGCAATGTAAATTATGACTAAAATATTTACAAAAATTTCAGATTTTCTTTGTTTTGTTTTTGCGATATTCATCTCCTCCTCCTCCTTTCTTGACCACTCATGTTCTTTCCTTGCCATGGTCTAAGGAACTCTTATACCGAATCTCCTCCCCTGACCACCCCTACACATTATTCGTTCTTGAATATCGCATCCTGTAATCACAGCATATTTTATTGTTTGTTGTATTTTAAAAGATTCACTCATTAAATCATCATCATCATCATCATTTAACATCCGCTTTCCATGCTAGCATGGGTTGGACGGTTTGACTGAGGTCTGGCGAACCAGGCTCCAATCTGATCTGGTAGAGTCTCTACAGCTGGATGCCCTTCCTAGTGCCAACCACTCCAAGAGTGTAGTGGGTGCTTTTTATGTGCCACCAGAACTGAGGCCAGGCAAGGTTGGCAATGGCCACGATCCAATTGTGCTTTTTACATGCCACCGGCACGGAGGCCAGTCGGGGCAGCGCTGGCAACGGCCAAGTTCGGATGGTTCTCTTACATGCCACCAGCACTGGTATTACAGCTACAATTTCCATTGATTTTGATCGATTTCGATTTATCTCTTATATGAAGTATTTCTGGCCCTAACTCTCATTTGTCCCTTTATCTTTCAGTATATTGCTATCGATATTACACACATTTTATCTCTTCATCATTTAACGTCTGTGTTCCATGCTGGCATGGGTCAGACGGTTTGACAAAGATCCAGTGTGTTGAGGACTGCATTGTTCTTCAGTGTCTTCTATGGCAGGATATCCACTTTACACACTGTATTGTAAAATAATAATAATGAAATTATTGTATACAGTGCTCAGGTGCACCACAACTTGTCAAAAAGTGCACCTAAAGTCTGGAAAGCAAACAATGTATGAGTCAGATAAATGCTTGTGTGTGTATGGAGGGGAGAAAATCAGGTGTAGTGTTGGCGAACCTCAGGAAGTTTTGAAGGATGCAGTGCTCCGACAACTTACAACTGATGCCGGCAGTTTGTTCCATGTTTCAGCAACTCTTAGTGTGAAATAAATGTTTCCGAAAGTCATGGAAGGATCTATGCTGTTTTCTGACTTTGTAAAGATGTCCACGGGTGTTAGACAGGTGGAGTTTGAAAAGGTGCTCAGAGTTATTGTTTGTAAGATGGTTAATAATTTTATGGGTGTCTGCCAAGTCAGCTGCCAGACGTCGGAGTTTCAATGTATCCATGCCCAGGGATGTAAGGCATTCAGAATATGGCAAATGCCTAATGGAGTGTATTCATTTGGTTGCACGTCGCTGAACGGCTTCCAGACGATTAATATCCTGGGCAAGATAGGGGTTCCAGACCGGTGATGCAAATTCCAGGTGCGGTGTTCTTTACTCATGTCACTGGCACAACTGAGGGCACATTGTAGCTCACAAGTAAACAAACCCAGGGAGGGAATATGTTGCCACTACAAGGTAAGTAAGGTTAAGTCTATGAGAGAAGGGTTTGAAGCAGATCAGATTGTTGTGAAGGAGCTGTATGGCTAATCACATATAGGAGGAAAAGTCGGACTGAACTAGAGGTATCTCTGAGGATGGTTAGCACACCGGGCGAAATGCTTAGCAGTATTTTGTCTACTGTTACGTTCTGAGCTCAAATTCCACTAAGGTCGACTAAGCCTTTCATCCTTTCGGGGTCGATAAATTAAGAACCAGTTACGCACTGGGGTCGATATGATTGACTTAATCCGTTTATCTGTCCTTGTTTGTCCCCTCTATGTTTAGCCCCTTGTGGGTAGTAAAGAAATAGGTATCCCTGACGAGATTAGGCATCGGGGTGGACCTTGAGGCAGCAGGTGGGGGTAGTCATGGTCCGCTATTGTGGGTGGAAGGGAGGTTGGCAACATTTGTAACACTTGAGGGAAAGGGGTCTGAACTAGAGGTGTCTCTGAGGATATAAGGCATCGGGGTGGACCTTGAGGCAGCAGGTGGGGGTAGTCATGGTCCGCTAGTGTGGGTGGAAGGGAGGTTGGCAACATTTGTAACACTTGAGGGAAAGGGGTACACCTGTTGGGGAGGATCCAGAGATAGTAGAAGTACGGTGATGATGATAATTATGACCACGGGGAGCACACAACTAAAGCTATTACAGAGATTTCAAATTGTGAAATTACATGAAGAATTAAGGAGAAAAAATAAGGCTGAGAGAGAGAGAGAGATTAGGAAGTTATTATTCGATGAAACAATTTAAATAATTAGTTTACGAAAGTAAATATTAGCAATAATTCACGTTCGATGAAGGAAGGAAGAGGTTGGCGTCAAGAAAGGTTATTAAACTAAAAACAACTCTTTAATAAAACGGGGCCCACGATGAATGGATCAATTGTTGCTGTGGATCGAACCTACAAACCAAAATCATTATACAGTTTGTTAAAGGGAGGTAATTAGTCTTTGATGTCTTATTTCATGAGACGAGAGACGCATGCGCATTGAACGTGGTTCCTTCTTGATGTTGACTTCCGGGTCAAATGTACGCAGAATGAATTTCTTTTAATCAGCTGATAATAATAATACGTTTATAATACTTAAAATACGTACTTATAATGCATTTCTCAACTGCCATATACACACATATATAAACAACACCACTGTCCTTTATGAAATATTTGCGTAAGTATTAAACAATGAAAAGATTCAATGTTTTTTAAATCTGGAGACTTTCGGTTTTTGGCGCCTGAATTCTTTGTGTCTGTTCTATGTTTTGTTAATGAGAGATGCCCTTGATTTGTGCAGGATTTAGCTTCTATTTCTAGCAACGAAAAAGACATTCTATGATTTGTACGATATTTGGTTGATAATTCTAGCTGTGAAAGAAAAATGTCTTTGTATTACAGAGCCAGGCGTGGATCGAGAACAAACAAACATGACGTCTTGGGTGTTCCCCTTCCACATCTTCCATCGATTTCAGAAATTGGCACTTTTTTATGCAACTTTTGTTAAAATAAATGTTTGTACCGGTTAATATAGGGCGTTCATAAATGAAGGATGCATTACTTAGTATATATTACATCTAGAGAATTTTGATTAATAAGTCAAATATGCAAATTATAAAGATAATTAATTGCTTTACTAAACAGTGTTGTAAAGGTGAAAAAATAAATTTGGGAAAAAAATACACGCCAAAACTAATTATTAAAGGATAATTAGGGAAGGATTGACACAAAATAATAATTTTTTCTGTCTCTTTTTTTCTGATAAATGCATCTTAATAAGTGAGAAGAATTGCATATATCTGAACTATTTCAAAGAAAAGCATAAATTTAATGTTTAAAATAGCTTTAACCAAGGAATGAGATCCAACATTTCTTCACTTTTTCCAGAATTTCTTCTCTTTATTTTTTTTTTTTTTGCGAAATACGGAGTTTATGATTCATGTGTGAGTGTGTGTTCTTGATACTCGTTTAGAACAAGTAGTTTTACACCAATTACACTATTTTTTCTTAGTTTAAAGGCCGTGGACTGAAGATGTGAAATTTCCGAAGCCTCTCCCCCACCCCCCTTTCGCGAGCGCGCATTTTCTTCATGATAGTCGTTTAGAGCAAGTTGTTTTACACCTATTACGCTGTTTTTGTTTTTGTTTTTGTGCCCGGTTCAGACGCTTTCGGAAATTCCCGATATAAATATTCCGAGGCCTCTCCCCCACCCCTCTTTCGCGAGAGCGCATTTTTTTTTTGTCATATTCGTTTAGAGCAAGTTGTTTTACACATATTACACTATTTTTTTTTGTTTTGGTGCCCGGGTCAGCCCCTCAGACGCTTTCGGAACTTCCCGATGTGAATTTTCCGAGGCCTCTCCCCCACCCCCCTTTCGCGTGTGCGAATTTTTTTTTTCATATTCGTTCATAGGAAGTTGTTTTACACCTATTACACACATTTTTTTTTTGATTTTCTGATAATCGTAACGCCCTATATTAACCTTTGTTCCTACAGTTTATCTCAGAAATGAATCTGTATTTTTTAAGTAGCCTCTACATTTTACGCCGTTGTTTCTCTATAATTTCAGAACATCAGATGACAGAAGAAGAATCCTAAATATCTACAAGCTTTTAAAGACTAAAGGAAAATATTATAGAAAACCGTTTCTACAAATTTGAGGAAGAATTCTTGTGAAACATTTGCTCTGAAATAATATTTTAGTCAAATTTCTAAACATCACACACTAGTGTGTCAAGAACTGGAGCATATGTGCCACTGGAACTTGGATAAATTTACGGATGTTTTGCTAAACAAAGACAACAGTAGAAGGAAATAGAGGAGAAGAAGTGTAAGGAATAAAGTATAAAAACAAGAGCAAGAAAAATATATCAACTGGGATTTGAGAGGAAAAGAAATAGGAAAGAGAGAGAAAATTATTGAATTGATTTTCCCCTGAACACATGAGAAAATAGACGAGATCATATGACTGTGATATCTGTACAAAGATGTTCTCTCGGAAAAGCAACCTAATTATGCACAAACAGCCTCATACGGGGAAGAAACTGTATCATTGTGATACTTGTGGTAAATCAT
>NW_021828372.1:0-2500 GCF_006345805.1 Octopus sinensis
CGGGAACGTGAAACTCTGAGTAACAGCTTTGTTATATTGTTGCTGCTTTAAATAAAGTATATATATATATATATATATATATATATATATATATACTTTCCATTAAGCAGATTTGAAGGTCGACGATGTACTTTCCATTAAGCAGATTTGAAGGTCGACGATGTGTATGTGACCTTTACTACTAAAAGTTCATTAAATTGAATGTAATTTAGGGACTACTTTTGTTGATTTTAATGTAACAAAATTAATAAATTAGTTACTAATTAATCAATTAAACTTTAACATATGCAACTGTACAGCATAAAAGCATACACACGATATGGCGGCATACTAATATGAAGCAGACTGAATGTAACTGTAAGCGAATCTTCCTCATTACACAAACCAAATTTTGTATTTGTTAATTCCATTTTTCGTTGACACAAGCAACAACGAACTTTGAGAGAGCTCATATTTTACGAACAAACAGTAAGTAATAAAACACAAGTATTCGTCTGTTATATTCTTTAGGCGCAGGAGTGGCTGTGTGGTAAGTAGCTTGCTAACCAACCACATGGCTCCGGGTTCAGTCCCACTGTGTGGCATCTTGGGTAAGTGTCTTCTGCTATAGCCCCGGGCCGACCAATGCTTTGTGAGTGGATTTGGTAGACGGAAACTGAAAGAAGCCTGTCGTATATATGTATATATATATATGTGTGTGTGTGTTTGTGTATTTGTCCCCCTAGCATTGCTTAACAACCGATGCTAGTGTGTTTACGTCCCCGTAACTTAGCGGTTCGGCAAAAGAGACCGATAGAATAAGTACTGGGCTTACAAAGAATAAGTCCCGGGGTCGATTTGCTCGACTAAAGGCGGTGCTCCAGCATGGCCGCAGTCAAATGACTGAAACAAGTAAAAAAGATAAAAAAAAAAAGATAGTGGAATCTGTGAATCGTTGTTGTTTCAAGTAAAGTATAATATGAAAACGGTCACTGTCCCGTCCAGCATATTTAATCATTGTTCCGATTCGCCTACATATGTGCGTGTGTGTGTGCATATATCTTTTTTGGTACTCACTTTGTTGGTTATGACAACGAGTGTTGTTTAAAATGCTGGTGTTGATCTGGAAACATCGTAATCAATATGGCGTTGCGTCGTATTGCGCCCTCCTTGTATACTTCAATCGGTACATGCAGTATCACTAATCTCAGTCGGAGCATAGGTACCTAACGTTAGCTCCATATAGAGATGGTGCTCAATTGCTCTATGAAAATGGTGGGAGGGTGCTTATGTGAGATCTGCCATACTGTACTCACAGAGTGGCATAAACCATTCTACTCCTGACTGGCTGTACTGTAGTTGTACACAGTATGTGGATCTTCAAGGTGAGCTCTGATTGGTTGTTTGCAAATGAGTTCATTACTGGGGTCTAGAACTTTCGTGTGGAAAAGATTTCGTGGACGGGACGCCGTCCCTTTGCAGGTGAGCTCCTAGATACAGGAGGAAAGAATGAGAGAAAGCTGTGGCGAAAGAGTCAGCAGAAGTTCGCCATTACTTTCTGCCGGAGCCGCGTGGAGCTTAGGTGTTTCGCTCATTAACACGCACATCGTCCGGTTTGAGATTCGAACTCACGATCCCTCGACTGCGAGTCCGCTGCTCTAACCACTAGGCCATGTGCCTCCACTCTCTATATAGTGGCATGCATAAATACAACCACAAAAAAAAAAGCAGAAGAAAGTGAAAAAAGATAAATAGATAAATAGAACGGGAATAAGGAGAAAATATATTTAAAAAAAATAATAAATGCGCCTTTTAAAGCCTAGCCAGGCTAATGGGCCCAGTTTCCCGGTTTCCATGGTGTATGTGTTCCCCAGCTGGACGGGACGCCAGCCCATCGCAGCGTTACTCATTTTTGCCAGCTGAGTGAACTGGAGCAACGTGAAATGAAGTGTTTTGCTCAAGAACACAACGCGTCGGTCGGTCCAGGAATCGAAACCACAATCTTACGATCATGATGCTGAACCCCTGACCACTAAGCCACGCGCCTCCACAAGGAGAAAATATACTAGTACAAATATATAGAAAATTAAATGAGTTGTTAACGTAGTAATATAATATTTTAAAAAAATAGACAATAAGCTTCTACAAGAAGGAAGGAAGGTAGGAAGGAAGGAATATCAAATTATAGTGCAAGTGACGAGTCTTTTAATTCTCGTGCAGGTTAAGTAACATAATCTCCTTGCAGATAAAGAATTTAAAAACATATTGTTATATTTGGGGATTGTCATTTTATATACTCGTTCTTCATTTCAGCTTTATTATTATAATTTTTTTGTGTCCTTTGTCTGAAATCTTTCGTCACACATCCTGTGACCTCTTCAGCGACTCTCCACCCTACGTGTATCCTTCTGTCCTGTTTAGAAAGATTTCGTATTAAGGCCACTAAAAGAAGAACGACAATAAAGATGAAGAGAAGAACGAATATATAGTGCGTGTGTTTATTTAGCAAAAGAAAACAAAT
>NW_021828372.1:7500-8719 GCF_006345805.1 Octopus sinensis
TAAGGAAAAGAATCTGAAAATGCAGAAGTCTTTAAAAGTACTTATTAACTTATGTTATCTTCTTTCATTAAGTTAACTTCATTGATTATACATATATATCGGGATTGGACAAAATAATGGAAGGACCTAGCATCATAGCATCATAATTTTGAAATATCTATAAAACCGTCAAAAGCTTATTTATTTTTATCTTTTTTTATTTATTACTAGCGTTGCTTAATATGTGTTGCTAAAATTACTGTTTCTTTTCAGAAATCACCAGAAAAAAGTGATTAAAATTCATTCAAATGAGAGATCTATCGGACTTTCAAAGAGGTTAAATTGTTAGTGCTCGGATGGCTGGTCCTAACGTAACGAAAACAGCCGAGATGTTTGGTGTATCAAGAAGTACTCTCTCGAAAGTAATGACAGTCTTTGTGAAATATGGAAAAACCTCCTCGTCGAAAGAAAACTCCGGAAGAAAACCAAAACTTTCAGATACGGACCGTCGGACTCTTACACGAATTGTTAGAAAGGATCACAAAAGTACAGCTCCCAAAATTACTGCGAACTTAATGACCACCTCGAGAACCCAGTTTTCACAAAACCTGTTCGCCGGGAGCTGCACAAAGCCGGATTTCACGGAAGGGCTGCAATCAGAAAACCAATACTTTCAAAAACAAACGTTGCAAAGCGTTTAGAGTGGAGTAAAAACCTACAGAATTGGTCCCTAGAGCAGTAGTAGAATTTTATTTTCTCGGACGAGTCATCCATTAACTTATTTCCGATCACCGGCTGAGTATACGTGTGGGGACATCCAAAAGAAGCATTTGAGCCAGACCGCCTTCTTCCAACTGTTAAACATGGAGGAGGATCTGTGATGATCTGAGGTGGGAGGAAGCTATATCTTGGAAATCCGCCGGTCCAATGGTTTCACTTCATGGAAGTATTAATAGTCAAGACTATTTAAGTTTTTTTATCTGATCAAATTCATCCCATGTTTGCGGAGCTGTTTCCGGAGGGAAACGCAATCTTTCAGGGTAATAATGCACCATTTCACACAGCTAAAGTTGTTACTGAATGACAGACTGCTAAATTCAAGCCACGACAGACAAAGGGGATGTTCTTGAAGCCGAGGATTTTAAACTTACGGAGACCATATTTATATATCGCCCGAGGAAACACAACTAGAACTCATGATGCTGGGAAATAGTTGCCTAATCAAGTATCTGCACGTCTG
>NW_021828373.1:2500-5000 GCF_006345805.1 Octopus sinensis
TCGGCAAGTATCTTCTACTATAGTCTCGGGCCGACCAAAGTCTCCTTTGCCAAACTCCTGTATATATACGTACGTACATACATATATTTATGTATGTATTTATGTGTTTATGTATATGTATGTGAGTATATGTGTGTGCGCGTGTTTTAGAAAGGGCATCCAGTCGTAGAAACAACGTCAGAGCAGACACTGGAGTATGTTGCATTCCTGTGGTTCTTCGAATCTTGTCAGACTATACCAGCCATGAGAATATAACATGGACGACGGGACGTTAAACGAAAATGAACACGATGATGAGTGTTGTTGCAGTAATGATGATGTGATGATGATGATGATGATGATGATGATGATGATGGTGGTGGTGAGATACATGTGTCTGTGTCTGAGCATAATCATTGGACACATCTGGAAATCCCAACGATTTAACAATAACACAGAAAAAATAAAAGAAATTCAAAACTCGAAGAAATAACATGAAATAAAATAAATACAGAAGAGAGATTACAACAGCTAAGTTGTTATAGATGCCATCACCATGGAAATATTTTGGCTGTTAACTAACAACAGGATATATACATTACTGGAAGACAATGAGTAACAAATACGAAATATTATATTGTATAAGAAAACTAATTCGGATTCAGTTTTGATCCAGACATTCCTATCATTGTTTGTATAACTTGATATGAAAATAAACATTAATATAATACAGAGTAATATGAGTATAAACATTAGTATAAAAATAAACATTAGCATAACTTGATATAAAAATAAACATTGCTATAATAGCTCCGTTCTGACTTGAGTGTTTCACTAAATTGTGATGAAAAGAAAAGAAAGAAATAGCAACAGCCTCCATGAAGAATAAACAGGCACCGTTCAAAAATTGTTGCCAGGAAATACTAGCGTAAAATATAAGACCATAAATACCTAAACTAAGTTAGAGTCTGATGAGGGCGACCAAGCCGAAACATTGAAGTCGTTATCAATGTTTTCCTTCATATATATCCAGCGGCCTTTCTTGATTTTATTTTTGTCTTTAAATACTATTCATGTTGAATATTTTGAGTTTGGAAGATAACTTGGAAACATACGACCATCTTGTTTTGTTTTCACACTATGAAACCAATTTCTCGAATTTAGGCACATGAAAGCAAAGTCAGTTGCAACTGAAGAAGTATTCAATACATTTTAGTAGAGTACATGGTTGTTAAAAGCCTGTTTCTGTATTCTTCATGGTGGAATATCATTAGATAGATGCACCTTTGTATTTCTAGAGATGTATATTTTGACCATATAGGAACGGCTATGTCGAGTTTAAAATCCACAGAATTCGAAAGCAGATCATACACAGCTGTAGCTAAAACCATACAGGTACTTCTCTAACGCTTTAACAAATTCCATCATTCAGCTACCCATACTGTACCAGTTTACTTTGTACCTTTGTCTCTATATTTCAACCTCTTCAGTCACGTAAGTTAAACGAAAATTATTCACCCTGTTAAATGTATAATATTGCTTTCTAGGCAAATGTGTTTATCCCGTTCGTATCGGTCATATATGCATGCGTACATACGTGTATATATATGTGAGTGTGTGTGTATAACGATGTATATACATGCATATATAACAATATATATATATATACAACAATATATATATACATACATGCACACACACACACACACACATATATATATATATATATATATATATATATATATATAATACATACAAAACAATATTTATACACACAAATATATAACCGATACTTTATGTACGTGTGTACATATAGGTAAGGATATATAGGTGGTCTGATCAATAAGTATCCGGACTGTTGCTATAGTAACGAAGCTAAAGCACGGAGAGTGAAGCCGCTTGGCACAGTTTGACCTCGACCTCTGCTGTGCATATGCCCTAAGCTTTGACGTTGTACTTTACTTCCGTTGTTTGCAGAAGTGCTTGGCAGGAAGGTGTGTAGCGTGCGATCGTGGTATCGACTATGACAGAGAAAATAGTGCAGAGAATTTACATCAAAGCTTAGAAAAGTTTTTTATCGTTTTCAACACAATCAAGATGCATTGCAACCCAAACCGAGGTTTTGGTCAGCTGAAAGCAGTTTTGGCACAAACTTGGCACACACGCGTCCCAAACCCAAATCTTCAGAGAAAATGCACTGAACCGTAAATAATCTGCACATTTTCTGAAAACACAAAGTTGGTGATTCGACGATTTCCCACATAACAGCTGTACACAGATCTGCGATGTTTTTCTCAGCTTTTCTGGTTGCGGGTCTCTCAGAGTGTTCGTCAATATCGACAGTTACTCGGCCATCTGGAAACGTCTGAACCATTCGTACAGCTGTCTGCGACGCATTCACTCCTCTACATGCACTCTCCATGCACATTTCAACTTACTCTGCCATGGTCAATGTAACGATCAGACCCTATACACCTTCCTTCCAAGTACTGCTGTAAACAGCACAAATGAGTAGAACCTT
>NW_021828373.1:7500-8715 GCF_006345805.1 Octopus sinensis
TGTATGTATGTATGTGTGTATGTATTTATCTATGTATACATGTGTAATATGTATATGTATGTATCAGTTAATATGAGGGAATGTATGTTGTATGTACGCGTATGCATATATGTATGCATATGTGTGTATGTATACATATGTATATTGTATGAATGTGTTCATTTATTTTCATATATATATATATATATTATATATATTATATATATATATATATATATATTATATATATTTATATATATATATATATATTGATGTTGTAGGTACTTATATATTCTTATATATAATATATATATATATCTTGTATATATATATATAGTATATAATATATCTACTATATGTATATGGCTGTATATATTGTTATATATATATATATATATTATACAATATACATATATGTATATGTCTCTGTATAAATATATATTACTGTATATATATTTATACCTGCACGTGTGCATGTGCATGCATAATGCATGCATAGATGCGTATATATATAAATGTATAAATACATATATGGAGAGAGAAAGAGATAAATATATATACATACACACACACTCACACGCACACACACACATATTTCAGTCCCACTGCGTTGTACCTTGGGCAGTTCTTTTCTACTATAGCCTCTAGCCGACCAAATGCTTGTGAGTGGATTTGGAAGACGGAAACTGAAAGAAGTCTTTTATAAATATATACCTCTGTGTGGGTGTGTGGGTGTGTGTGTGTGTGGGTGTGTGACCATCAGATTAAAAGTCTGATGCTGTGCTCCGAAGAGGAATAATCTCTGGACCGATTTTCTAAACAATTTAATACATCGCTACGTGCATTTCCACAAATCGTATGTTTCTTACGATCATAGTCCGTATTCCTAGTATCATTACAGTTCACTCCGTACTTTCTATGGACATCGGGCAGAATTAATTAAAAGGTCATTTTAAGAATATATCAGTTGTTAACCGAGACAATGAACTCCAGCAACTGGACGGCTGTAGTGGCTGTACTTCCTGACACAACTACCATTCTTTCCTGTCTCTCCATCACATTCCACTCTTCTTACCAAATATACAGAGAAATGTCCACAGATTTCTCATTGGTCAGAATCGGTAAAGAACCCTCTGTTAAACATACATTAATGCTATTTCGCCTGAATAAATTGACGGAAGTACATGATCAACTCGATATCCATGCATACTACGGACTGCACTGTAATCGCCCTAG
>NW_021828374.1:0-2500 GCF_006345805.1 Octopus sinensis
ACTGCAGTACATGCATTACAGAACTGCAGTAGCCTAGTCCCCTCATCGTTTCGGGTGCCAATACCATGGCCACTGTTTACCCCAGTGATGATACCCGATTCCCGCCCAACATGCCCATTAAAGTCTCCAGCCACAAAGATGAGGTCATTGCCACTCGTCTTTGAGGTAGCCTGTAGAAGGGTATCATAAAAGTGGTCCTTCTGATCATTTGGTAGCCCCGCATGTGGGGCGTAGGCAGAGATAATTGTAGCTGTGCTGTTCTGTAGGACTAGCCTGAGCTTAAGCAACCTATCGCATACCCTGACAACCTCTATGACCTTATCCACCCATTTCTCCGCAAGGAGTATGCCAACACCCCCTACACCATCCATGTTACCTTGCTAGAAGACTTTATACCTATGTGCCTTGCCTGTGAGGACCCTAGCTGAAGCTCCTCTCCATCTTACCTCTTGTATGCAGCATACATCAACCCGTCTCCTTTCAAGCATCTCTACAATCTCACTAGACCTACCTTTCAGCGTGCCAACATTGACCATGCCAACTCTGAAAACTGGGAAGGTAATGTGGGGTGAGGTTTGGAGAGGAGGGATGTAATTCAGCGCCTGAAAAGAAGAGGGTTGTTGTGTTCATTTTTTAGGCATGTTTCGTTGATCTCTTCCGACCTGACAACATTCAAGCGTTCAAGCATGTTAAATTGCCGCCCCTACTGGGTGTAGGAGCTGGTGTTAGCAGCGTTGTAAGCATAAGTGTTAAGGTTATTGAATGAAGTAGATTTTAGCGGTGTAGCAGAAATATGGATCTTCCAGGGGAGAGGGAGGGGGCAGCTGAAAGCCGGTCGCATTTGTCCATGTAGATGGGGATTGCAGGTATATGGAGGGTACCACCAGTGGGGAAAGGTTCAGACACAGAGAGAGAGAAAACAAGCGCAAACACACACAGGAACAAGCATGCATGGACAGCCGAATAGCTTTTACATTTACTTCCCAGGGCCAAGGAAATGGGTAGTTGTTGGCATATTTCTAGACAACGAAAACGGAACGAAATATAGCCGAACCTGGTTGCGCTTGTTACAGTAGAGAAATATTGGAAGAGATAGGTAGAGAGAGGGGCAGGTAGAGAGGGAGAAGGAGAGATGGAGAAAGAGAGAGTGCAGGTAATATGGGGAGGGGGCAGGTAGAGAGAGAGAGAGAGGGAGAGATGGAGAAGAGAGGTGGCAGGTAATATGGGGAGGGGGCAGGTAGAGAGAGAGAGAGAGGAGAGGAGAGATGGAGAAGAGAGAGTGCAGGTAATATAGGGGACAGCACCAGTGAGGAGGGGAGTTAGGAGAAACTATAACTGGTAGGAGTGATGACAAAATTCTAGACAGGAAGAAACTTAAGATAGCACCAGTGAGGAGGGGGAACTGGGAGAAGAGATAACTGGTAGGGTTAGTGACAGATTTCTAACAGAACGAAACATAAGTAACTAGTTAAGAGGGTGGGTTGATGAGCAGCTGCACTGGCCGCATTCGTCCTAGAGAGAGAAGTGCAGGTAATATATGAGGATAGCCTGTTGAGTAGGAGTGGTTGCAAGAATAGACACAGGTAATGGTGGAGGGAGAAGGGATTTCCGGTGTAAACGGTGCGAAGATAGAGGTATCCGGTATTGGTGGTGTGGGTGGGAAAGGGCGGGCACACCGCGAGCAAGCAAGACAAAATATGGAACTAAGAACGAGAGAATTAAGGAAGCAAAGTTTATGGGGATAGAATGAATGTGAATTGAGAAATGAGGATAAATGAATAGAAATGAATAATTATCTTAACAATTACAAGATAGGACTAAAATTAAAATTAAAATTATATTTGAGGGGACATTTTCAATGAAAAAACAAGCTGTTAGTGAATACTACATTTAAGGTATTAGTGGCGAATGAAGTGCAAGGGGACAGAAAGAAAAACGAGAGAAAAATCTTAGCTTTTGGACATCGTTTGGCAGAGGAATGGATATGTAAGGAACCACATGAATTGAAATCGAGGGTTTTTTAAATAGATAGCTGCGACCAAAAGTGAGTTTAGGGTTGGGGACAGAGACGAAAATGGTAATGAGGTTGAACAGGCCTCGGGCAAGCAAGACGAAATATGGAACTAAGAATGAGAAGAATTAAGGAAAATATATATATATATAAACACATATTCAACTTCAAGACACCTTCTAATGCCCTCTGCCCCCACGCCCAGCTACCCACAGACTGTGTTCTCCACTATCCATGACCTCATTTACTCCTCCTCCCATCTTACCCACTGCCTCCAACCTCATTGCCCCTTGCACCCCCACCATTTACTTCCTCCCCAAAATCCACAAACCTAACAACCCTGGCTGCCCATCGTCTCCACCAGCAACTGTCCCGCCAAACTCATCTCCAGATATCTTGACCTTGTCCTTGCCCTCCTAGTGGCTTCCCTCCCCTCTTACATCCATGACACCAACCACGCGCTTCGTTTGTTCAACTCTTTCTCCTTCC
>NW_021828374.1:7500-8635 GCF_006345805.1 Octopus sinensis
ACTTCCATTAACACGCAAATAGTGAGCGGTGTTCCGCAGGGCACTGTTCTGGGACCACTACTGTTCATAATGGCCCTCTCAGACATGCCCTCAGCCACGCAGAGAGCCACGATCACAAGTTATGCAGATGATACAAAAGTTTCACAGGCAATACCGAACCCTGAGGACACCAAACACCTGCAATGTGAGCTGGACAAAATATACAAGTGGGCTGAAAAGAATAGCATGCAGTTCAATGCTGAAAAGTTTCAAGCTCTATACTATCAGCATGCAAAACTAAATGTAATACCCAATGAATACACTGGACCCGGAGGAATAGCAATCCCAGAGGCACAATCAGTGCGTGACCTAGGTATTTACATGAGTGATGACGCGACCTTTCGTGTACATGTTGCTAAATTGGCACAGAAATTTAGACGACTGGCCGGATGGATCCTCAGAACCTTTAGAACAAGAGAACAAGAAACCATGATGGTCCTCTGGAGGACACTTGTCCTAAGCCACTTTGACTACTGCTCTCAGTTATGGTCACCATCCAGTGTCAAGTTGATCACAGAGCGCGAGGCGATCCAACGTAGCTACACGAAGAAGATAGCCTCTATGCAGAATGTAAGCTACTGGGAAAGACTCAAGAGATTAAAACTATATTCCCTGGAGCGTAGGCGGGAAAGATATGCCATAATATACATCTGGAAGATCCTGGAGGAACGTGTCCTGAACTTTGGCATCGAGAGTTAAGCAAATGCCAAAACTAGGCGCCAATGCGTGGTGCCTAGGACTCCAAACTTGCCATCAAGATGTAGGACAAGATTCTGTGATAGCCTGGGCTTCCGAGGTCCACAGCTCTTCAATATCCTCCCGAAGAACCTGAGAGACCTGCATGGGGTGGATGCAGATGTCTTTAAAATGAAGCTGGATCTCTTCCTGTCAGGTGTCCCAGATGAACCAACTTCACGGCAGGAGGGGCAGATGAGGGCAGCTGCATCGAACTCTCTCATGCACCAAATGGCAGTTGCTGAAAGCTTTCGTGAAGTGAAACCAAGTAGCAGCACCAAATGGCGGTGCCCCAGCATGGCGACAGCTCATCAGCTGAAACTAGAATCAATCAATCAAATATATGTATATATATATATAT
>NW_021828375.1:7500-8599 GCF_006345805.1 Octopus sinensis
ATTTCGCTTTATTTCTATCCTTATTTTCGTTCGTTTCCTTCGGTCGTCGTCCTAACGTTCATTCGCTCACTCATTCCCTCATTTAAACGCTCGTTCCTACCTTAATATTTTCGTTCCTCTCCTCGTTCATTCTTTTATTTTACCATTCGTTCATTCGTTCATTCTTTCATCCATTGGTTCATTTCTTTATTCGTTCGTTCACATCAAAAATACCTTAGGAATGAGAACCCAGGTTCGAAATTTCTCCAAGACACCTGAAGAAGGCTGGAGGGTATATCACCCGGAATGTTGTGTTAACAACAAACAAGATGAGGACAAATATCCGTCAAATGTAAATAATGTAGATACATTCTCATTTGGAAGAGCTCGCATTTACTTCTTCTAGTTTCATTTGAAAAGGAAATTGAGAGTGGAGAGCGAAGTGCTGTCCTCGAGTGAGTTTATTAAAAGGTGGGTGAAAGCTGCGAAAATGGCAAGAGTGGATGGTGCCTCTCTAAGTATAGACCTGTAAGTCGGAGAGAAAGGGAACTGGTTCGGGCAAATTCTGGGCAGTGGAGGTCCTCGGTTATGCCTAGGGATCATCTTGTACCACGCGGACTACACCTTTATCATACTCCACCCAGCATTTTCAAACCCTTCTATATCTCCCTTCCTTTTCATTCTTTACCGCATATACTTATATATTATTTATCTATTTATTTAATTAATTAATTAATTAATTATTTCATTATATGTACGCCTGTTTTGTATTGCCCCTTTCTTCATTTGCCCGGGTGACAAATAAATTAAATCCATTATTATTATTATTATTATTATCATCATTATTATTATTATTATTAAAAATTATCACTACTACTACTACTACTACTACTACTACTGCTGCTGCTGCTGCTGCTGCTGCTGCTGCTGCTGCCACTACTGCCACAACCACTACCACCACAACTAATAATAATAATAATAATAATATTATTATTATTATTATTGTTATTATTATTATTATTGTTGTTGTTATTGTTAGTTATTGATGTTGTTATTGTTATTGTTACTATTATTATTTTGTTTTAATTGTCTTGGTTATTATTAGTATTATGTTCTTTGT
>NW_021828376.1:0-2500 GCF_006345805.1 Octopus sinensis
TTTTTATAATATATCCCTCGTGAAGTTTATCTCTCCGTAAACTATCCTTGCAGTGAACTTTCCTCGCAGTGAACGTTCCTTACGGTGAACTTTGCGGGGAATTGATGACAGTGAACTTACCGGACATGAAGTCTCCATAGTAGCTCTACTTCCTATGCTTCCTTTGTAGATTCTCAGCCCCTCCTTTAGTTGCACACCCAAAGTATAACTAGTATACCTTCCACTGTTACAACACCCTCGCATTTAAAAGAATACCAGTGGGCCTACCTGCTCACCGCTCCGAGCGAAATTAGGATTTAACGATTCTCACATAATCATTCCACCTTTCTATAATCTACTTCATGATTAAATATCCCTACTCTATCCATTTCATTATTTACTTTTATCTATATTTAGCCTAGTGGTTAGAGCAGCGGACTTGCTGTCGAGGGATCGCGCGTTCGAATCTCAGCCCGGGCGATGTGTGTGTTTATGAGCGAAACACCTAAGCTCCACGCAGCTCCGGCAGAAAGTAATGGCGAAACTTCTGCTGACTCTTTCGCCACAACATTCTCTCACTATTTCCTCCTGCATCTTGCAGCTCACCTGCGACGGACTGGCGTCCCGTCCAGGTAGGGGAACTCATACGCCAATGAAACCGGGGAAACCGGCCCTTATGAACCAGATATGGCTCGAGAAGGAGCAAACAAAAACAACAAACAAATATTTACCATCGATTAACGCTGGACTTACCGTCTTATTTTATTTAATCCCTTGATTCTTAATGAGAATATATCTTCATTAACACAACGTATACTCAAACCTTAATTTTATATTTTAACTTTATTTTCATAATCATTTTTTTTGTTTACTCTCTTTACTCTTTTACTCTCTTTAACTTGTTTCAGTCATTTGACTGCGGCCATGCTGGAGCAACCGCTTTTCGAGCAAATCGACCCCGGACTTATTCCTTTGTAAGCCCAGTACTTATTCTATCGGTCTCTTTTGCCGAACTGCTAAGTGACGGGGACGTAAACACACCCGCATCGGTTGTCAAGCGATGCTAGGGGACAAACACATACACACAAACACACACACACATACAGTATATATTATATATTACGACAGGCTTCTTTCAGTTTTCCGTCTACCAATCCACTCACAAGGCATTGGTCGGCCCGAGGAGCTATAGCAGAAGACACTTGCCCAAGGATGCCACGCAGTGGGACTGAACCCGAACCATGTGGTTGGTAAGCCGCTACTTACCACACAGCCACTCCTGTGCCTCTTTATCATGTTTATTTTTCGTATTTATGATATTAATTTTTTATCTTTGTTTCAAATTGTAACTCTTAGATCTTTTGTTTCCTAGTATGGCATATATCTCTACTACTACTACTACTAAGCTAGCCCCGATTCTCCCTTCTTCCCTAAACAAATTGACTACCGGCTACATCGGACATCTGCGACTACATCGGACATCTGGTATCAAAAAGTTCCCGGATTAGTTACGTTTAATAAATAACTTATTTATCTAAGTTTTAGCATCACTTCCTTCGAAATAGTCACTTTGCGCAACAATACACCGGTTTCAGTGTTCCTGCTACTTTTGGAATCCGGTCTTGGGAGTCGTTTTCCGTAAGCGAGTTGAGGACCTGCGATTCGCTCTTGATTTGGACAACGGATTCCAAAACTCTCAATGCGCGCGCAACCGCGTGCTGCCATCTGTTGGCACTTTACATACATACATACATACATACATACATACATACATACTACATATATATATATATATATATATATATATATATATATATACACACCCATTATATATATACATACATACATACATATATTATACATACATATATATATATAATATATATATATATCTAATATATATATAACTATATATAGTATATATATATATATATATATATATACATATATATATGTATATATGTATGTATGTAATGGTATGTATGTATGTATGTATTTATTCAGAGAGAAAAAGAGAGTGACAGAAATACAGAAGAGAGACAGAAGAGAGAGAGAGACAGAGAGAGAGAGAGAGAGAAAGAGAGAGGGGGAAAGAGAGAGAGAAAGCAGGAGATTATACGATGTTATTATTCCCTTTCGCCTCGTTGTGGAAATGGTATTCGTAGCAATGGTGATGGAGTTGATGGCGGTGACGTGTAGGGATAAATGCGGTGGTGGTGGAGGCGATGGTGTTATTGCTGATGTAGGTGGTGGTGGAGGTGGTGATGGCGATAGTGGTGGTGGTGTTGACGGTGGTAGTGATGGTGAACCAGTGGGGGCCGTGATGGTGGTGGTGGTGGTGATGGCGATAGTGGTGGTGTTGACGGTGGTAGTGACGGTGAACTAGTGGGGGCGGTGATGGTGGTGATGGTGAACTAGTGGTGGCGGTGATGGTGGCGGTGGTGGTGGTGGTGGTGGTGATGGCGATAGTGGTGGTGTTGACCGTGGTAGTGATGGGGGACTAGTGGGGGCGGTGATGGTG
>NW_021828377.1:0-8419 GCF_006345805.1 Octopus sinensis
GTTGAAATAGACGCATTCTGCATAAATGTGTGCTTGTGCGCGTGCGTATGTGTCTTGTGTGTGTTTATGTGTGTACCGTTTATGTGAATGTGTGTATGTTGCTGTGTTTGAATGTCTTTAGCTGTGTGTGTGTGTGTGTTTATATGTGTGAGTGTGTGCATATGTATCTGATACCAATTTTTTGTTCTTTCACGCTTGTGTGTATATGCACTTTTACATGAGTGTAGCCTCACACACACACACACACACACACACACACATATACATACATACATATATACATACATATTTAAATATATATGTGTTTGTATGTGAGGGTGGTTTTTATATCAGTATATGCACTTGCAGTGTGTAGTTTTGCATATCTCTTCATGTACGTATATTATTGAGTGTGTGTGTGTGTGTGTAAGTGTTTATACCCACCCGTCCGCAGACACAAACGGGCAAATATATGCACAAACACACATACGCACACACATACACAAATATATATGTATATATATATATATTATGTACATATTATATATTACATATACACAATATATATATATATTATATATATATACTATAATATATATATATATATTATATATATATATACACACACACATATGCGTGTGTGTGCGTGCGCGATCATATCTCTCTGCCTTTAATATGTATTCATGTTTCTTTTGTTCTGGTTATTGGGCGAAAGACGAAGAGAAATTATTTTGTTTGGCGAGAACAACAGCAGCAGCAGTAGCAACAACAACAATAACAACAACACAACACAACAAAAGCACATTAGTTAAATGTTCAACAGGTAAATAGTTGGCACCAGGCTACCTCGCTACAGGGCTACAGCATCTACAGGGAATTACATATAGGACAGCTGGTGAAGTGATGTACTAGCTTGGTGGTCTTGGCACACCATCTCACTCTGTCTGATTATTATGTTGTTCGTTGGTCTTGTGTCTGTTGTTACTTGTTCATGTACAATGCCAACAGACACTTTGTTGGTCATTTATTATTCATACGTACGCACACACATATGTAGACATACATACATACATGCATACATAATGCCTGTGTATATGTGTGTGTGTGTGTATACTCAATATATTTATGTGTGTGTATGTAAATAAGTACATGTACATGGGTGGTGTGCGTGTATAGTGGCAGAAATGAATGAAGAATAGGTGAAAGACAACAGAAAAGGAAAAAAAAGTTTGACACATTAATGAAAGAAGAAAGCGTTACACTGTTTCGGACGTTAGTCCTTCATCAGAACAAAGAAAGATTGAGCTATAGAGTGAGTGAGACAAAGAAATTATCACAGAACAAAATGAGTGGCAGATTAGGAACCGAAGAAGGGGAGGTTGCTTTTTATGGGGAGGGGTGGGGGTTAGATGGAAGCCGGTATAAGACTATATTAACATCTGGACGTGGGCATAAGCTGTAGCTTGTGTCTGTTTTATGTGGTATACGTATATGTATACAGGTATGCAAGTGCGGAAGTATATGGACGTTGGTTAGTGGATGTAGAGTATTTCTATGTTTAATATGTTTGCAATTGTTAGGTGGACAACCTGTATATAAGGAGGTGAGTTTGAGAGAATAAAGATATTGGTGAAGTACATAGGCTGGTAAGAGCATTGCCAAAGGTATTGTTGATGTGTAGAAATGTTACTAAACAAAGAGGAAAAGCTTAAAGTGCGCGAATTTTGTGAAAAGAATAAGTCAAAGAAATTACTAAAAATTACTCAAGAATGGTAAATGCTTCGGAGAGTTTGATAGCATTTCCAGAGATACAGCTATATCTATCTATCTATCTATCTATCTATCTATCTATCTATCTATCTATCTATCTATCTATCTATCTATCTATCTATTTATCTATCTGTCTGTCTGTCTGTCTATCTATCTATCTATCTATCTATCTATCTATCTATCTATCTATCTATCTATCTATCTATCTACATAACTACATGCATACGCGCGCGCACACACATATTTATTCATACACATTGATTTCAAATTTTGGCACTAATGCCAGCAAGATCGGAGGAAGAGGTAAGTCGATGACATCGATTCCAGTTCTCAACTGTAACTTATTTTATCGACTTCTAAACGATGAAAAGCGAAGTCGACCTCAACAGAATTTGAGCTCACAGTGTAAAAACGGAAGAAATGTAGTCAAGCATTCTGCCGACAATGTATGCAGGTGTGCGTACGTGTATGTGTGCGTGTATGTATGTGTGTGTGTGTGTGTGTGGTGTGTGTGCATGTGCCGTGGAGAGCATACATTAACAAAAACAGAGGAAGAAAGGTAAATTTAATGAGAGAGCCAGCCTCCATTTTGTGTGTACTTACAGCATAATTCGGGTTCTCATTAAACACTCACTCATTCGTTCTCTCTCTCTCTCTCACACACACACACACAGAAGCGAAAATTTCTTAATGCTAACATTCCTTAATGTAGTGCATTTGTGTGGAGTATGGAAGTTGAAAGAGAGACTCGAAGGGAGAGAGAGACGGAGAGAGGGAGTGAGAGAGGGAGTGAGAGAGGGTGAGAGAGTCAATAACTCGCTCATAATCTCTTGCATCCATTTATCGGACGAATCTTATACAATACATATACATAGATACATAGGTATATACATACACATTCATATATATATATATGCTGTGTGTGTTCACGTGTGAATGAATACACGTACACACACACACGCGCACACACACACATATACACACACATATGCACGCGCGCGCACGCGCACTCGCACTCACTCACACACACACACACACACACACACATACACATACACACATGCATGCGATCTTCATCGGAGTGGCGTGGAAGTCGAATCACGAGACAAACACTCACCTTTAGTTTCAATAAAATATCATATCCTCTACAATTTGTATTGAGCACTCCTTTCTTATTAGTTTGACATTAAGTAACGTAGGTGTATGTGTGTGCGCGCGAGTGTATATATATAAGAGAGAGAGAGAGAGAAGAGGATAAGAGATGTAGGAAAGAAAGGGGAGGGGAAGGAGAAGGGGAATGAGCGCGGACAGTGAGGGACGAGAAAAAGGGGGAGAGTGGAGAGAGGTGGAAAGAGAGAGTATATGTGTGGTGTGTGTATCTGTGCATGTATGTGTGTATATATGCGCGCTTCTGTATGTGTGTGTGTGTGCGCGTTTTGCAGTTTCCAACCACCAAGGCAATTTACCATTTAACCATTTCGAATGTGTCATTCCCATACATTTTTCATAAACTTTAAGATATATAAATATATATATATATATAACTTCCAGAATTCAGGATGTCACTTTGATTCATGTGATACTAGAGAAACAGGATTAAGGCTTTGTCGGAAAGGAAAAGACTTTTGCACTTGTCTGCAATTTAGTGTTGATTAACAATTGAATACTTTTGAGAACTGCAATTGCTAAAATAAACGCTTCACTAAGGCTCGGCTTTGACCAATTTCCGCTGTTGTATAGCATAGCTTGATATTTCCTCCAGTTTGTAAAAGATCCCACTATTGGCATATTATATTTAGAGCTACAGTAATTATATTAATCCTTTGTTAAAATGGTAGGGTGAATTTCGAAAGAGATTTGGTTGGTATTCCTAGCAGTTCCTGTTACAGTATAGAGAGGTTTCTTCGATAAGTATTGTGGAATGTATTGCCACTATTATGTATAATGCCCGCTATTGTGCAGTATTGGGTAAATTTTGACTATTGTGTGATATATCAAAATAAATTTCCGTTTTTGCTTACACGGCAAGATAAGGCGCATTAATGTGGAACACAGCAAGATATATTCACCATTGTGTAAGCTTGCAATATATCCCGTCTTAATTTGATGTGATCGCGAGAACTGATCACGTATTTGCAAAACACATTCTTCAGAGTAACGCATGATGATTTCGTCAAGAGGTAAAGTTCTCGATGCTTGCATGAATATGAGAACAATAATATAAACTGGAACCAATTAATATTAGTTTGTAAGGAGATATGACAGACGATAGTATTCAAGGATTAGTACCTTCTCCTGGTTAGCAAGAGACGCGTAATTCGATTCCTACCATGCACCTCGCTGTGGTTTTCGTTATCAAGGCTTGTAAATCTCTAAGCTAAGATGTTCTAGCCATGACCATCCTGTCTTTTGTATAATTGGGACTGCATTGTCTACTGTATCATTCACCACCCTATTTTTTAAAAAAAGATAATGATTTAATTTGAGGAAGACGTAGCTGCTATTTTTAGCAGATTAAGTGACCGATTTGAGCATGAATGGTATCCCCTTACACTGATATTTGAAACTACCCGCTGACGAAGTCTCTAAAATCCTCTGTGAAAATACCGTTTAAGTCTTAATAACAAAACAGTAATTTAATATATGTTGTATCTCCATGAATTTGTACAATTAATAATTCATTATTTTCTTAGCGCAGATGCGCTTCTATAACTTCTTATATATACTAGTCCTAGTGTAGAAGCCCTCTCATAGGTTTGTACTGTTAACTATTCCTATGGACGTTTACTCAATAAAACAGAAATACATTTCAGAAAACCCAGTTAGCATTCAGAGCAATCAACTTCCGCTGAATGAACTTCAAGCGCTGAACGTTGGGGAAGTTTGGTATATATATTTTATTTTTTACTGTCTCCTTGCAAATTGAATTTAGTTATATAGTTACATAAACATTTAAGTATATAAACACTTGATTACATAAATATTTCATTACATAGACATTGGACCTCATGGGTAATGCATAGACATATCTATATATATCTGTAGTTATACATCACTGAATGAATAACTGAAGGTGAATATTGATATTTTCCTTTCCACTCACTTCTGATGTGACATTCGTACAAATTGGTCAACACACTTCTCATTTCAGTATACAGTTCATTTACGTTTATTTATTTTAATTTTGTTATTGTTTTTGTTGCTGTTGCTGTTGTTTTTCTCCCACATTCTCGAGAACAATATGTGAGTTGTTTGTTAAAATTTGGTGGAACTTATGAGTGTATCTGTGTATGTGTGAGTGCGTGCATGTGTGTGAGTGTAAGGGTGTGTGCATATATGTTATTAGAAGCTTCAGCTTCTGATAAATAATATGCACACATACATAAAACATACACGCGCGCGTGCACACACACACACACACACAAACACACACACACAAACAAATACACACAAACAAACACACACACAAATAAACACACACACATACACACACACACACACACACAAATAGCACACCTATATAAATAAATCTTTCTTTTAGGAGATGAACTCTCAACAAGTACGATTTTCACAATGGCAAAGACTATTGAACTCAATATCTGTATCACTTTGATACATTTTAGATGCTCTGAGAGGATGATCCAGCACAGATGTTAGTTTCCCATCACAGTATACCATTGAATAAAATCAACTTTGGGATCTGTCTAAAACTGTCGTAGTGGATTTAGTGTTTTTTGATTAACAAAATCCAACACGCTGTGTTCGATGAAATTCACTCAAATCCAACGTAAGTCGTTAGTGCTGTCACAAAGTGCTGTGTCGGGCTCACACCATTTCGTAATTTATATACACGATGTCACAAATATCATCAAACACTAACATAATCATTTTTGCAGATGATTCCAAATTCCAGAAAGTCAGCAATGTAGTTGGTGACCAAACAGAACGCTATTCCGACTCTACACGCTGTGATTCAATGGGCGGAAAGAAATTCTAATGTGCTGCTAAACGAGGAAAAATTTGAGCTCATCCATTTAGAAAAGAGGATGTGCTTAAACAGTTATATTCTCTTCCTTCGACAGAACCTCCCATAGCGACGAATATTGTTAAAAATTAACGGATTACAACCCAGACAAGAGAGCTTATATTATCAAGTTGATATAGTCTGCAGGATGTACCCTTGAATCTATAGAACTTTTGGATTCCGAGACCCAGACGCAGAAATTCTTCTATTCCTTACATTTGCTCTACCTAATATCAAACAGAACATTATGAAAGCCGAAGCACACCGGAGATTAATAATCAAAATGAAATAATAAATAAATGAAGCAACAGGCTACAATTATAGGAATCATCTCAAAATACTCAGATTCTATTATATCCAACGCCGTCATGGTCAGTAAATCAGTTTCACAAGGTGGAAAATATTCCCTCTTCTTTGCACTATCGATGTTAGAAACAAAAGTTTAAAAGTTACCCAGAACTAGGTCACGTAGTAAACACCTTCTTCAAAATGTTTGCCTCACCTCATATAACCATATTGCGACAAAACTCTTTTATCTCAGAAAACGGTACAGTAGAGCAGAATAATATTTATTCAAATTTATATTTTGAAAAGTCACCATTCAAGTTTTGCGATTCCGTTTCATCAAGCGACTGATGATACCACCGCCTGGCTTCTACTTATTAAAGAAGTATCACCAAAGTTCCTGATGAAGAGGAAGCGACCACAGTATGCTTGCAGTAAAATGGGTGATAGTTAAAAAGAAACAAGAAACCAAAAACAAACTCGAATAGTAGCGGAATGTATGTATGTATGTATGTATGTATGTATGTATGTATGTATGTATGTATGTATGTATGTATGTATGTATGTATGTATGTATGTATGTATGATGAAATGCTCTGCTTGGCATCAGGACAATTTCAAGATTTCGCCGTTGAAAATTTTGTTTAGTCCCGAGTCGGTTGTGATTCAGCAGATCTATGATTAAAAGCGCTTCAGTCAGAACTATCTCTTCTTTTTTTTCGGATACCATATATCTAATACTATCATGTAAGGCGGCGAGCTGGCAGAGTCGTTAGCGTGCCGGGCGAAATGCTTAGCAGTATTTCGTCCGTCGTTACGTTCTGAGTTCAAATTCCGCCGAGGTCGACTTTACCTTTCATCCTTTCGGGGTCGATAAATAAAGTACCAGTTTCGCACTGGGGTCGATGTAATCGACTTAATCCCTTTGCCTGTCCTTGTTTGTCTCCTCTATGTTTAGCCCCTTGTGGGCAGTAAAGAAATATATATATAATACTATCATGTTTTGAAAACTTGTAGAGTACAATTTAAAAGAAACGTGCCTTCTATATCTAGCAGGTCTAGCTACCACCACGCAGGGAACCAGTTGGATTCTACTGTTGTTATAGTTGGTACTTTTAGTCATCGCTGTCGTCACCGACGTTGTTCTTTTTGCTGTTGTTGTTGTAGTAGAATGGTTTCCCTAAGGAAAACAGGAAATTGTGCCCCCCGTCGTGCTACGAACTATACACCCATTCAACATACACGGTACAGTAAACGAAATTCTTGCTCCCGTAACACATTTATTCAACTGGATGATGATGATGATGATGATGATGATGATGACGACGACGACGACGATGACGATGGTAGTGGTACTGATTGTGGTAATTGTAGATACAGTGTTAGTGGCGTAGGTGAAGTTGGTGATGCTGAATGCATGTGCAAGTGCTAATTAGCATATTCCGCTCCGGGTGGGGAGAACGTTTTTCTCTTGATGTAACCGCGTAAGTTCAGAGAGTGTGCCCCACATTTTGACTTACAAAGAACTTCTTTCTCAACACTCCTTAATCAAGATAACACACACCCTCCTCTCTCTCTAACTATTATCTATCTATCTATCCATCCATCGATTATCTATCTATCTATCTATCTATCTATCTATCTATCTATCTATCTATCTATCTATCTATCTATCTATCTATCTATCTACCTATCTACCTATCTATCTATCTATCTATCCTATCTATCTATCTATCAGCCATCTTTTTCTCTCTACTATATATATATATATATATATATATATATATATATCAATATATGTTGTGTATACGTTAGAAATGTGGAACGGCACAGCTATAATATTTTGTGTCAGAGAAACAACTCAATGAGAGCTAACTGTTAAACATACAGAGCTTCGCTCAGAACGCCGGTGAATCGCCAGACACGATGTTTCAACTTCATTTGGCCTCCTCAGTAACAAATAGCTTGGATGTTGTGAATGAAGCACTGTGTCTTAAACAGACATAAGTGTCTTTAATATATACTTCTCTGAAACAAAAATATCTCAGCTTGCGCCATTCCATGTTTGTTTGGACATTATAGAAGTTAAATGTATTGGTATTTTAATCTAAGTGTCAAATGCATGTATCAATTTAATTTTAGCTTCGTTGGTTTTCGCATAAATCAGTAAATGGTTCGTTTACCGATTTACTTACAGTCAAAGAACCGCTTATCAATGCAGCAAACAGAGAATCTATGACGTCATACATCACATGACACATCTCCATCCTATCGATTGTTTTAATAACTGTTTTTCCACATTCCTGCATAGAAGCGTGAAAGCCTCGTAGGACAGTAGTCACGGGCCAAATATACAAACTG
>NW_021828378.1:0-8640 GCF_006345805.1 Octopus sinensis
AATTTCAATAGGGTGTATGCGTAATGCTTGCACGCAGAAAATATGTCTGCCTGCTTCCGTATAGTTTCCTTCAACCAAATTCACTCGTAAAACAATATGGTAGCTAAAGACACTTCCTCAAGCTGCCACGCAGTGGAATTGAACACGAGACCGCGTAGTTGCGAAACGAATTCTTCACCAAAAGCAACCACGCCTGCGCTAGTGCATGTGTGTGTGTATGTGTGTGCGTATGTGAATGTGTGTGTGTTTCTGCCATGAGTATATATAGGCATTTGAATCAAAGGAATAAGGAATGGTAAAAACTTTTCTTACGGAGAGAATCTAAAACTTTTGCGAAAACAACAACAAAAGCAATAAGAATTACAGCAGCGTTTAAAAAAAAACATCAAAATTATATATTGCTGTTGTATTTATTATAAAAAATGTCTTTTATTGTAAAATTGATAAAATTACTTAATTCTGCATAATTTTAGTGGAGGAATAAGAACTTATTACAATTAGAAGTTTTCTTTGCATTTTAACGGAATTGCTTCCACTTAGGTTTAAAAATGGATTCCCTACCAGGCATATATATATATATAAATGTGTGTGTTGTCTATACATATATACACATGTATATATTCATTTATGAATATATATATATATTTTATATATACACACATACATGCATATATATATATATATATATATTATATTATATATATATATATAATATAATATATATATATATCTGTATGCGCATATATATATATATTTAGAAGAATGAGGTAGTTGTCAGGGTTTTGGATAAAAATTATGTATTTATTTGGCGATTTCATCTCTTTTGAGAGATTCTTCGTGGATGGTGTATTTATAGAAAATTCATAGCCTTTATACAAACGGTGAGTTAATCGAAAAAAAATCTGGAGATGAATTGGAAGAGGATGTTTTGGGAATGGGTGAGACGGTCTTTTACATTTTGAATCTATGTGAGTGTATATAAATATGTGCGTGTATAAATATATGTATATATGTGTGTGAGTAATGGATGGCGTATTAAATTTATATATGTGCATATATATATATATATATATATATATGTATATATGAAAAGGAGTTAAGAGTCCATAGGAATAAAAAATTGTGGTTAAAAAGCAAATAAAGTTGGAAAAGGCACAGAAGTATATTCTAGAGAATTTTAATGGTTTTGTTACAGTGAGTGTTTAAAATATAACAGTTTTCGATGAAACCATATTATCAAATATTAAAAAGAATACTTTGGAAGTCAAATTGGGGTTCAATTTTGTACTCATATTTTAGTTATATATATATATATATATATATATATATATATATATAAACATACGGGTGTATTAGATAATGCATTACTAGATTTACTAAAGACAGGATGCTCACGGTTGGAATACTTTTCATGGGAGTTCAACTCGTTTATGGATGGCCTGAGGTTAATAATACAACACCCATCTAATGAAAAAAGTTCATGTGGTAGATAAACTTGTCTTAAATAGGAGCTAAATCTCCGTCAAATTTCGTTCTATCTTTAAAAAATGGGTATCGAATGATGTGGTCAAAGTATGTCTGAAAATAAGACGTGTTCTTCAAAACAAGGAATGCATTTTATCATAGTTCTGCCAGGTCATTGTCAGCCTAGGGATGAACATCAACGACAAGTGGAGGCGCAATGGCCCAGTGGTTAGGGCAGCGGACTCGTAGTCGGAGGATCGCGGTTTCGATTCCCAGACCGGGCGTTGTGTGTGTTTATTGAGCGAAAACACCTAAAGCTCCACGATGCTCCAGCAGGGGTGGTGGTGACCCCTGTTGTACTCTTTCGCCCCAACTTTCTTTCACTCTTTCTTCCTGTTTCTTGTCCCCGACTTCCTACGCAACCGCTGAGCCTAGTTGCGCATTCATCCATCCGTCGATGCTCTCTGTATCGGGGTCTTACGAATAGCAAAGGACCACGTTTCGGACTTCTCCCACTACAGAAGCGCGATCTTGCGAGCTCTGGGACGAAGACCGCTTCGCTCAACAAACAAACAAACAACGACAACGATGACAAGAGCAAGAATAACAGCATCCTGACTGATGACAACGACGCTGACAACGTTAATGACAACAACGCAATAACGAAAACAACAACAAAATCAACGATAAATATAACAGCAACAACAGCAGCGATTACAACAATATCGATTACAACGATATCGCGTATTTGACAGACTAGATAACTGTCTACAGCTGCAAAACAGTGAGACAAATTTGAAGAGAACTAACAAGACAGACAATATGGACAGAATCTAGTAGACAGGACCCTAATGTAATGCTTTGTTATTTGTTTATTTTCAACTTAAGTTTAGGGGCCAGGTCCTAAAGAAAATATCGACCAATGCAGAAAGCATTAAGTAAAGTATTCTCTATCCTCTCACTGTACATGCGCCTTTCTTTATTCTCCCATCCACTTTTGTAATTGTTGTTGTTTTTTGTTACTAATGTGATCGCAGTTGTTGGTTTCGTCGATGCCACGATCTCCTTTTCCTTTTTGCCATCCTTGTTGTTATTGTTGTTGTTTTCATTAGGGGCTGCCTTTATTAAACGTATTAAGTTCGATGCACCAAACACTCGGCCCTTGAGTTAGAGTCACTTAAGTAACATTACATGCGAATTATCAATCCATTCATCCGTCCGTTCAGATATCCATTATTATTATTGTTATTATTATTATTATTATTATTATTATTATTATTATTATTATTATTATCATTATTATTGCTGTTGTTGTTGTTGTTGTTGTTGTTGTCTTTGCACAGCTTCTATCGCCGGAGATGTACTACGGTGCCAGCTGTTCCCTACCAGTGAACTAAGGTAGCACCCTTTATTTTTTGAGCTTCATCCGGAGTAATCGAGCGGTTCCAAGCAGTGCTGTTTTCTGCAAGTGCTCCAACTTTCTTGCAGCCCCCTATTTGTTCCATGTACTTCTCGAGATTTTTACTCACTGTTCCCAGAGCTCCAGCAATTATTGGTACTACTACCACCTTTTTCATCGACCACAACTGTTTAACCTCCCAAGCTAACCAGTCATCTATCTTTCTTTCCACAAATTTTGCACTTATCACTATTTACTGTGTTGTCTATTCTGTATTTGATGTATTTGCTTCTTAATGCTTGCTCTAGGACAGCACAGATCAAAGCCTCCGTTTCCGGTTTTAAATCACTTTTAGTCATCCATAGCCATCTTTTTGCTCTGTCTGTCTTATCTTCAACATCCCTATGAAATTATCCATGCATTCTTTTCTTTATCCACCTATTTTCAGTTTCATTCATTCCCAAGTGCTTGTACAGTGCTTTATCTTTGCCATCTTCCATCCTACACAAGCCTGACCGTCCTACTTCAAATAATAGCGGTTCTGTAGCATTTTTTTACATACCATGCTATGTTGTTTTCTGCTGCTCTAATGCTGTGTTCGCATCCAATAAGTCCTCTTCCCCTTCTTTTTTTTGGTATATACAGTCTGTAGCCCAACTTTTATACCCAGACAAAACAATGTACATGATAACACTTCCAATCAGTTAAGATCAGAAATCACGAGAGCCACTGCCTGGTACTGCATCAGGGCATTTATTATCATTATTATTATTATTATTATTATTATTATTATTATTATTATTATTATTATTATTATTATTATTATTATTATTATTATTATTATTATTATTATCATTATTATTATTATTATTATTATTATCATTATTATTATTAGCGACTGATAATGTAGCGCTTTCCATCAATGTGACACAAATATACGAAGCCCAGTATATTCATCATGTCTACCCGTCTGATAAGGGTACACCAGGCACATGCATAGAACCATTTGTGCGCGACATGGTGATAGTAGAAACATCCTCATCATCATCATCATCATCATCATCACCATCACCATCACCATCACCATCACTTTCTTTTCCGCCTCCTCTTCCTTTTCCTTCTTTCCTCTTTCCTCCTCCTGCTCCTCTTCCTCCTCCTCCCCCTCCTTGCTCTCCTTCTTCTCATCGTTGTCATTGCCGATGTTATCCATGTTGTTCTTCTTCACCTTATTGTCATTGTTTCTGCTGTTATTGCTGATGCAGTCCTTATTGATATTCTTCTTCTTCTTCTTCTTCTTGTCGTCATCGTTTACGCAATTACAGCAACTTTTGTTGTTGTTGTTGTTGCTTGAAATTGCTTTCGTTGTTATTTTTGTTATATTCATTGCCATTATTGTTGTTGTTTTTGCAGTCCTTGCTATAATTGTCTTGTTGTTGTTGATGTAGTAGTAGTAGTAGTAGTAGTAGTAGTAGTAGTGTTAGTAGTAGTGTTAGTAGTAGTAGTAGTAGTAGTAGTATAGTAGTAGTGGTGGTAGTAGTTGTTGTTGTTGTTGTTGTTGTAGAGAATCAGGTTGATAATGGAGCCTAATGGTCCAAAATATCAATAATACCAATGACAGGGTTGTTGTTTAGAAATTAAGTGACGTCTGAGAGGAGTGGAGTGGAGCGGAGCGGAGTGGAGTGGAGTGGAGTTGAGTGGAGTGGAGTGGAGCGGAGTGGAGTGGAGTGGAGTGGAGGCCTAATGGATGGATGGGAGGCGTAGAGAGAGAGAGAGGAGAAGCAAGGAGAGGATAGCATAGATAAGTATTTAGAGAGGAGGAGAGGAAAAGAAAGAAAGAATGGAAGGAAGAAGGAAGAAAAGAAAGGAAGAAAAGAAGGGGAGAAAGAAAGAAAAGAGAAAAAGTGAATGAGTGAACGAAAGAACGAAAAAAACAAAAAACAAAGGAAGGAAAGGGAGGAAGGGAGAAAGATGGGAAGAAATAAATAAGTAAAGAAAGAAAGAATGAATGAATGAAAGAAGGAAGAAAGAACGAAAGAAGAAAGAACGAAAGAAGCAAAGAATATGTTGTTACACAAGTAAGGCTAGATGTGAAAAGGAAGGAGAGTTGGATATATACACATATATAAAGAAAGAGAAAGGAGAAGCAGGAGTAGCAAGAGGAGGAGGAGCAGGAGGAGCAGAGGAGCAGGAGGAGCAGGAGGAGCAGGAGGAGCAGAGGGAGCAGGATAGTGTGTGCGTATGTGTGTGTGCGTGTGTGTATGTGTATGTGTATGTGTATGTGTGTGTGTGTATGTGTGTGAGTGTACGTATGGAGATATAGTGAGTGAGCAAATAAGAGCGAATGTGTAAAATGAGTGAGAGATGTTGATAAAGAGGGAGAAAGGAATGAGAGAGAGAGAGACTATATCTTGCTAACATGTACCATGCTTTCGCAGATTGTTTCAGGTGCCCGTGTAGTCATGATCGATCTGTTATAGACGTCTCCTCGGCCGCTTAACCATGGCTCAGCGTAACATCGAGGATGTGACATCTGGAGGAAGAGGGAGGGGTGATGATCCAGTACTTCAGCGATAATCCCTTTCTGCTCAATAGACGAGTGAGCAATATGTGAAACGGAGAGCCTTACTCAAGGACTCAACGCATCACCCACTCCAGAAATTGAACCTGTGACCTGAGAATCTTGAATCTCTCATTATTCAAAACTACTTAAACACGTGTTTTTCTGAGAAAGAATAAGCGTAGAGAGATAAATACTGTGATTGTTTCTTCTCTCTTCCTCCCTCTCTCTCTCTGTCTCTCTTTCTCTCTTTCTCTCTTTCTCTCTCTTTCTGTCTATCTGTCTGTCTCTCTCTCTCTCTCTGTTTCTGTCTCTTCCTCTCGCTATACTTCTCTCTTTTTCACTCCCACTCTCTCTTTATCTCTGTTTCTCTCTATTTCTGACAATCTCTGTCTTTCCTTCCTTCTCTCTCTCTCTCTCTCTCACTCTCTTTCTACAGAATGTTCCCTTCTCCAAGAATAGTGAAAAATTGAAACCTCTTTTCACAAAAAGAAAAAAACATACTTCTAGAACAGTCCATGGATGGTCTCTTCTACATCTGTGGAATGTCCACATGGAACATAAATGACAAAAAGAAAAAGTATTTCATTGTATTTCTAACCGAAGTTCCCTTAATTTTAGAGGCACACAAAAGAAATCGAAAAACTGTGCCAGTTTAGCGAAATTCATGAAGTAACCACGACCAACCCAACGTTACTCATGAGCTGAGAAAACGTATGGAGAGTCTTCCGATGTTACCTTTTATCGTTGTGGACGATGTTTTATTTTTGTTTTTTTAATCTTTTACTTGTCACAATCATTAGACGGCGGTCATGCTGGAGCACCGCCTTGAATTTTTAGTCGAATGAACCGACCCCAGCATTTATTTGTTTATTGTTTTTAAAGCTTAGTACTTAATCTATCGGTCTATTTTACCAACCCGCCAAGTTACGGGAAAGAGAGAGAGAGAGAGAGAAAGAAGAAACACCGGTTGCCAAGCGGTGGTGGGTGGGACAAACACAGACAGAAAGGACACACACACATACGCACACATAAATACACACACATAAACACTCACACACATACATAAACACACACGCATAAACACATGCACACACAAACACACATAAATACAGACACACTCACACACACACATAAACGCATGCACACTCACACACACATAAACACATATACACACTCATACACACACATAAAAACACGCACACACACTGACACACACACATAAATACGCGCGCGCGCATCATGTGAGTTACAATATACGAAATTACTCCTTAGAATTGCCATTTATCTTTTACTTGTTTCAGTAAATGGACTACGCCCAAGCTGGGGCACAGCTATTAAGGGCTTAGTCGAACAAATCGATCTCAGCACATGTTTTTTAAAGTCTCGTACTTATTCTATCAGTGTCTTTTGCTAGCCGCTATGTTACGGGACCGTAAATAAACCATCGCCGGTTGCCAAGTGGTGGGGTCGGGGTGGGGAGTAAATACAAAGGCAGAGATACACGCATATATACGACGGGCTTCCACATAGTTTTCGTCTCCCAGAATCAGTCACAAGGCATTGATCGGCTCGGGTCTGTAGCAGATGACACTTCTGCAAAATGCCGCGCAACGAGAGCGAACCTGAAGCGACGTTGTTACAAATCAATCTTCTTAATCACACAGCAATACATGCGCCTATACCACACAGCCACCTCTGCACCTATAATCGCGTGATTTGAAGACAGTTTGGCTGTTGCTTCTAGCTGGTCTAGTGATGCTGTACAAGCTCATTCGTTGGCTTATGTACATTAGATAAGAAATGCAGAATATGATGTAAAATAAAAGAAGCCAAGAAAAAAAACACAAACACAAACACAAACAACAAATAAAACAACCAATCAAAGAGCGTGCATTGCTATATTTCCTTGAGCTACGGCGAACTCTTCTTCAAACCAAAATACGCAATTTTCCAATCAATACTTTTAAAAGACGTTTCTACCAACCACCTACTACGTTTTTACTACCTCCAGAAATAATTCTGCTTAGAATAGCTCTCAACTCGCACCTGTTTCTGTTAATTCTCAAACCCCATTTCCTTTCTAAATCTTTAAGTGTTTTCCTTAGTCTTCCCATCACCCTCTCATCAAGTTTTTTTATTGTATATTTTCTGGGTATTTTTTATATATTCTTTGCAATGTTTATTTTTCTTTTATCGATGGTCGACCAAAACCTTTGACAAAATATCTTTAAAATATGTTTCTACTATATACAATAAAAAAAATTAAATTTTGTTTGTCCTTCCTACTTTTCTGAGGTTATTATTTTTTTTTTGTGTTCTGCTAAATATATTTTTTACTCCTTTTGTCTGTGTGTATGAAGAAGAGTAAGTTCCGATGTATATATGTATACATATACATATACATACATGCGTACATATATATGTGTGTGTGTGTGAGTATAAACCTACGAGCATATGTGTGCACATGTTTGTGTCTACTTAGAAAGATGTGTGTATATACATATAGACAAATATATACACAGATACATATACATGCATACATATATATACATGTGTGTGTATAAGTCGGTAGGTAAGTAGGTTCGTGTGTATGTATGTATTATACATATGCATATATATATATGTATGTATTATATATATGTATATATATATATATATATATATATATATATGTATATATATGTATATATATATATAGATAGATATATATATACACAAATATACATACATATCCATACAAACGCATATATATGTACACACACATAAACACAAACATGCATTATACACACACACAGACACACACACACATACATACACCACACACACACATATATGTATTCATAGAAAACATACTTTATATAAATGCGTGTATACATGTGTATATATGGATATATATTGTAGCGTTGAGCCACCTTGGTTTTTTTTTCCCCAGTTTTTCCCTAGGCGCACTATTTTCACTTGAAAGAAACCGACGTTCGATATGAAAATATTTCATATTCTCCAGAAGATTCCTTTGCAATGCTCCATTCTCAAAGACACGAATATTCTAAGAAAGGGAAAGAGAAAGCGAAGAGGAATGTGTTTGATTGGAGGAAAGTATTTTCAAAATTACCACCATCTGAAATCAAATAAACGAGGGCTCTGGGTGAGGAGATGGAGTCTAAATGAAAAGATGAAGAAATCAATGGATGAGAAAACTTGAAAAATGAATGCAATA
>NW_021828379.1:0-8705 GCF_006345805.1 Octopus sinensis
AGATAGATAGAGAGAGATAGAGGATAGATAGATAGATAGATAGATAGATAGATAGATAGATTAGATAGATGTGTGTGGGTGTCCATCTTTCTGTTCATCTTCCTGTCATTTTTTATCGATTTATTTGTTTCGGTCATTGGACTGCGGCCATGCTGGAGCACCGAAACGAAGGGTTTACTCGAACAAAACGATTCCAATCAACTTTTTTTCTCTTTTTATTCAGTTTGGTGTCTTTTGCTGAACTGCTAGGTTACGAGGACGTAAACAAATTAACTCTTGGAGCAAACATTGGTAGATTTACATATATAGGCACAGGAGTGGCTGTGTGGTAAGTAGCTTGCTAACCAACCACATGGTTCCGGGTTCAGTCCCACTGCGTGGCATCTTGGGCAAGTGTCTTCTGCTATAGCCTCGGGTCGACCAAAGCCTTGTGAGTGGATTTGGTAGACGGAAACTGAAAGAAGCCTGTCGTATATATGTTTGTGTCTGTGTTTGTCCCTCTAGCATTGCTTGACAACCGGTGCTGGTGTGTTTACGTTCCCGTTACTTAGCTGTTCGGCAAAAGAGACCGATAGAATAAGTACTGGGCTTGTAAAAGATTTGCTCGACCAAAGGCGGTGCTCCAGCATGGCCGCAGTCAAGTGACTGAAACAAATAAAAGAGTAAAAGAAGTAAAACTATACTTACAACGAGTTTCCGACTATCAAATCCATTCACAAGGGTTTTGTTGACCCTGGGTATAAGACTTATCCAAGGTGCCATGCAATGTAACTGAGCCCGGATACACCTGGTTATGAAGCATACTTCTTACACACGCGACCACTTATATATGCATATGTGTAGGGGAGGGGTGTATGGAGGAGGGTGTGTGTGTGTGTGTGTGTGTGTATATATATATAGAGAGAGATGTGCTTGCATAGCGAGTGACTTGATCTGAGATCGTGTACTGAAACGAAAACAATTGCAGCGTGGAAGATGTTTATAAGCCATTTAAGAAACGCACAAAAACCGTTAGCTTCACTTCAACATTTAAATTTAATTTGTCAAAATATTTTCGTCGCTTTGAGACCGCGACCTGTTCACTGACAAAACTTTGTGCTGCAGCAGGAAGTTTTGTCAGTGAACAGGTCGCTCTCATAAGCGTAAATTTGTTTTGCCAACATGATCGTCTCCGTTTTTAAATTAGGAAACGATATTTAGATAAGCACACAGCTTGCTCTTTTTAACCATAGCTAACACCAATTTACGGGAAATAATTTCTTTTCTCCCAGGGAAAAAAAATATCTTTCTCTATGTTTCATTCCATCTTTTTGCCACTACCATGCCAACCTACGCTCTATTTTGTTTGTTCCTTCTCAAGCCGGGCCTGGCTCATAAGGGCCGGTTTCCCGGTTTCCTTGGCGTATAGGCTCACCACCTGGACGGGACGCCGGTCCGTCGCAGGCGAGCTGCAAGAGGGAAGTGTGTAAGTTGTGGCGAAAGAGTCAGCAGAGGTTCGCCATTACCTTCTGCCGGAGCCGCGTGGAGCTTAGGTGTTTCGCTCATAAACACACACATCGCCCGGTCTGAGATTCGAACCCGCGATCCCTCGACCGCGAGTCCGCTGCTCTAACCATTAGGCCATGTGCCTCCACCTACACTCTACGTACACCCAATGTTAAAGAGGCTATGCTCTGCTGGCCAGCATGTCTTGATTTTCGGTCAATATTGTCTAATACCAATATTCCGAGTAGTTATATGTAATAATACATGACGCAGGCACAGGTTGTATATTAACTAGATTCGCAAAGGATGACAATTCTTTAAGATAGAAATTGTTAATATTATTTCTAGAAACAGTTTTTTTTTTGTAACATGTTCTATTGAAAATATGATTAATCTGATTTTTATCTGATTTATCAATTATCTCACTCCTGCTTCTTCTAATGCTCCAAGCTTGTTTTCCAATCAAATACTACTGGGTTCAGTCCCACCGCACGGTACTTTCAACAAGTGTCTTCTCCTATAACTACCGTCCAACATAAAGCTTTGTGAGGGGATTTAGTAGACGGAAACTGAAACCTGTCACGCGGCCGCATGTGTGAGTGTCTATATATTATATATATTGTTTAAGGCGGCGAGCTGGCAGAATCGTTAGCACGTTGGGCGAAATGCTTAGCCGTATTTCGTCTGCCGTTACGTTCTGAATTCAAATTCCGCCGAGGTCGACTTTGCCTTTCATCCTTTCGGGGTCGATAAATAAAGTACCAGTTATGCACTGGGGTCAATGTAATCGACTTAATCCGTTTGTCTGTCTTTGTTTGTCCCCTCTATGTTTAGCCCCATGTGGGTAGTAAAGAAATATATATATATTATATATATTGTTTACATGTATACATATATATAATTATAGATAGATATAGACATAAATATATATATATATTATGGTGTGTGTCCTACCAGCACTTGACAATCGGTGTTGGTTTCTTTACGTCCGTGTAACTTAGCGGTTCAGCCAAAGAGCCGATGGAATAAGTACCTCACTTTTAAAACGATAAGTACCGAGGTCGATTTGTTGCACCAAATTCTTCAAGACGGTGCCCCAGCATGGCTACAGTCCAATGACTAACACAAATAAAAAATAAAAGATGTATTCTTAGTAATTTGTTTGGGATGTTAAATTCCTATCGTTTCCAGACTTTTATATTCTCATCTTCATTATGAAGTGATGTATGTTCCTCCCGCCTTATAGTAAGGAAAAACCAATGTCGTCGGTGTATATATTATCGCTCTAATTTGAATATTAACCGTTAGATTTACGCATCATTTAAACATTTTTATTTTAGTGTGTGATTGGTGTATGCCATCTAGATGACATTTTGGTATTGAGCCGTATTGTTAGTATCGATTCTATCATTAATCATGTGTGGGTCTTAGAACAGTTCAACATCATGCGCACAGTCCGGCTAGTTTGTCCCCTTTCGTCTCTCTTGTATGTACTGACTCTCGAGCCATTGTTACACAAACTGAGAAGCATCCCCCGTTTCCTACGATGTGGGAGATGCGTGTTGGTATATGCCGACGACGCCAACGTAGTGGTGTTGGATCATAAACACATAGAAATGATTGGTACCGCCCTCAGGAATTACGAGGCGGTTTCAGGAGTGACAATTAACCAGGAAAAGTCAGTGAGTTTACGGCTCGGCACCTGAAGAAGCAAATCCATGCCGTCCAACTGTGTCGTTGAGCACTGGACGGACAGATCGGTTAAAATGCTTGAGGTTTGGTTCGGTTCGGGCCTCCAGGTGGGCAAAAACTGGGAAGAGTTAATGAGCAGGGTAACTACTCTCACCTAGGAATGGGCCGAGAGAAAGCTATCCCTGAAAGGTCGAACAGAGGTGGCTAACGCGTATATTACGTCCGTCATCTGCTATCGCTTGACCATCGTGCCTTGTCCTGGCCACCTCCTGAGTACGCTGGAACATATACTCTCCCGCTTCTTGTAGAAGGGACTCGTCCCGATGGTCAGATGGTCTATCTGCTGCCAAGCCCCGCTGCGTGGAGACTTGGACATGCCGTGGTTGATGATGCATAGACATGCGCTGAGGCTACGATATTTCCAGTGCTTCCTTAACGGTGAAAAGGTGTGGCGCCGTTCGCCAGACACGTATTTCCACAGCTAGTTTCTTTAACGGAGCTGCAGTCCTGGATGAAGCAGAGACCGAAGGGAGCATTTGGAAAGTGGAATGTATTCAAGCCCTCGCAAACCTCAGCCAATCGGACGGTGCGATAGGTGGGACGTCCACTTCAGATTTTTATAATGGATTAGTGGAGGAAAAGTGCGACAAAGATTTTGGGGAGACATTTGGCGTCGAAGATCAGCTAGTCGCTCTTTTAGAATTTTCAGGCCGGGACCGATCGATAATTTCCCAAGTTCCCTGGCCTGGCAGTATTACCGGGGAACTTTGCTTGTTCGAGACAAACTTTACAGGCATGGAAGTACCGTCAGCCGAACATGTCCGAGATGCGAGCAGGACGACGGGACGGTCCTGCGTGCACTCGTCCAGTGCCAGAACATTGCTGACCTGTAGATCTATGTCGAACACCAGCTGTCGCGTGTGGGACGGATCCGGCTGTCGACTGAATCCATCGTGAAGATCGCCCCGCCACCTTCCTTTAACCGGGGAGGAAAGGCTGTTTTTATATGCCTGGTAGCCATGGCAAAAGAGGTTGTGTGGTGGACGAGATTGAAAGGGCTGAAGACAAACACTTTTCTCTTTGGCCAATCCCTGATGAACTTCTTCAAGTTTCACTTGAAAAGGAAAGTAAGGGTAGAAGAGGGAAGTATTGTATTCTAGCCACTTTTGCTGAAAGATGGATGATAGTGGCGAGAATGGTACGAGTGAACCGGCTTGCCAGACCATACACTTGTAGTTGGAAAAAAGGAAAGAAAAAGTCAAGGCGCCGGAGTGGCTGTGTGGTAAGTAGCTTGCTAACCAACCACATGGTTCCGGGTTCAGTCCCACTGCGTGGCATCTTGGGCAAGTGTCTTCTGCTATAGCCCCGGACCGACCAATGCCTTGTGAGTGGATTTGGTAGACGGAAACTGAAAGAAGCCTGTCGTATATATGTATATATATATTATATATAGATATATATATATATATGTATGTGTGTGTTTGTGTGTCTGTGTTTGTCCCCCTAGCATTGCTTGACAACCGATGCTGGTGTGTTTACGTCCCCGTCACTTAGCGGTTCGGCAGTACTAGGCTTACAAAAGAATAAGTCCCAGGGTCGACTTGCTCGATTAAAGGCGGTGCTCCAGCATGGCCGCAGTCAAATGACTGAAACAAGTAAAAGAGTAATAGAGTACCCATGTTTTTTTTTCTTTCTGGGGTCTTTCCATAAGCAGTCCTCGAATGTCTGCCTATTAAGGATTACATATTGTTGATTTCTTTTTCTCTTTCTTTCTATATTTTTTTATTATTTTGTTATTCTTGTTTACACACAAAACACTCCACAACAGCACACACTCACACACATACACAGACACATTCATTGTTTTGTCCTCTGCTGTCCATAATATTTTTTCTTAATGCAAGCCCTTGTGGTTAATAAAGAAATCATCATCATCATTTTCATTATTATCATTATTATTATTATTATCATATTATCATTATTATTATTATCATTATTATTATTTTTATCATTATTATTATTATTACATTCTTCTTCTTCTCTTCTTCTTCTTCTCTTCCTTCTTATTATTATTATTATTATTATTATTATTATTATTTTATTATATTATTATATTTCATTATTATTATTATATTATTATACTTTTTCTTTTCTTCTTTCAAATTTGCTTCCATTTCTTGCCGAGTGTCTTCCCGTCCTAGGGCTAAGAAACTCAGTAGTATACATTCGTAGGCCATTAAACCAAACTCATTATTATTATTATTATATTATTATATTATTGTTGTTATTATTATTATTATTATTATTATTATTATTATTATATTATTATTATTATTTTTATTATTATTATTATTATTATCATCATCATTATTATTATTAGTGAAAAGGTTGTCTAGTAAACTAATTAATAAATCAAGTACCCCGTCGAGTGCTCGATAAATCCATCAATCGAGAAATCGGTTTGTCAGTCCTTTTTGCCGCCCTTTCATGACCTCATCAAAGGTGTACTCTGGCTGATCCAGTTCTGACCTTATTAAGCTAAATATATATAAAAAAAAACTATAAATGTAAATCTGCGTGTGTGTGTGTTTGTGTAGATAGATAGATAGATAGATAGATAGATAGATAGATAGATAGATAGATAGTAGATAGATAGATAGATAGATAGATAGATAGATAGATAGATAGACAGATAGACAGATAGATAGACAGATAGATAAGTAGATAGATAGATAGATAGATAGATAGATAGAGAGAGAGAGAGAGAGAGAGAGAGAGATATGCATTACCTGAACGCACCCTCTCATTCACATACACACGTAGAACATATAAGATGGCGAGATACACCGCCCTAGATGTAGACGAACACTCATAAAACAATATTATATGTATATGCTTGTCTATGTATATTTGTAAATATATATATTATATGTGTGTGTGTATATATTCGTATATACATGAACATAAATATTTTATATGAGAATATATATATGTGTATATATATATATATATATATATATATATTAAATGGCGGTGCCCCAGCATGGTCACAGCTCATGACCTGAAACTAGAATCAATCAATCAATCATATATATATATACGCGCACACATACATACATAGTATGTGTCTGAGTATGTGTAAAGCCATAAGCGTACAAACATCACATTCAATCAACAATGCATACGCACATACGTATTTCAACAACGAAGTGCATCGTAGGCTCATTATAAGCTAAAGGTCTGTTTCTTAATTATGTTAACTAATCAATCATACATTAAAATAATACAATTGAATTAATTTCGATTCATTACACACGACATGCACAAACATTACACACACACACACACACACACAGACACAAAAAGAACAAGCGTTTAACGAAGTGAAGCCTTTATGAATTACCTCCCTTAACAGATTCTCCTTCCATTCACAGCAAACATAAATACCGTGATACCTAAGCCACGCCTTATTCTCTTCTCTGTATTATTTATTTGTAACCTAGATTTCTGATTGGCTAAGATATATTCGACCAATGAATTGTGAGGCTGTAGAATGCTGTGAAATTTACGAATTTGTTCAAATAGTCTTGGAACATTATTTACTCTTTTACTTGTTTCAGTCATTTGACTGCGGCCATGCTGAGCACCGCCTTTTAGTCGAGCAATCGACTCCAGGACTTATTCTTTGTAAGCCTAGTACTTATTCATCAGTGTCTCTTTTGCCGAACCGTAAGTTACGGGACGAAACACAAAAGCAGTATCGGTCGTCAAGTGATGTTGGGGGGACAAACCAACCGACACACAACACACACACCACACACACACCATATATATATATATATATATATATATATATATACGACGGGCTTCTTTCAGTTTCCGTTTACCAAATGCACTCACAAGGCTTTGGTCGGCCCGAGGCTATAGTAGAAGACACTTGTCCAAGGTGCCACGCAGTGGGACTGAACCCAGAACCATGTGGTTGGTAAGCAAACTACTTACCACACGGCCACTTCTACGCCTGTTTATTAATAACTAGCAGTATCGCCCGGCGTTGCTCGGGTTTGTAAGGGAAATAACGATATAAGCATTTTTAGAGAGTTATAGCCAAAAAATAGCAAAAAATGCATTAAAATGGAAAAAAATGATGGTAAATTTTTTTTTAATCGTTGACTCATCGTAGACATTTTTAGAGAGTTACTTCCTATTATAGCGAAAAAATGCATTAAAATGGAAAAAAATGATGATAAATTTTTTTTTAAATCGTAGACTCATCGTAGACGCGCGCAAATACCCAGAAGGGCTCGATATGAATCACGACTTTTTGGTTAAACTGCACCGCAAAATATGGGAGTAGTTAGGAATCTAAATCGTAGGAGACAGACACACAACCTCTCTTTTATATATAAAGATTTCTCAATTAATTCTGTGCTTCAGTTACGATATTAGAATTATACTGACGTGTGTGTGAGAGTAAGGGGTGGTTACATGTATTGTTTGACTATATGGACCAAACCTAAAACACGCGATAAAATTATACGATTAAATAAGAGTTAATACGTTTATATTTCTTGTGTGTGCGTGAGTGTGTTCTGTTTGTCTGTGGGTATATGAGAAAATTCATATACGAGCGGTTGTGTGGTAAGAAGCTTGCTTACCAACCACATGGTTCCGGGTTCAGTCCCACTGCGTGACACCTTAGGCAAGTATCTTCTACTATAGCCGTGCCAACCAAAGCCTTGATTTTTATATATGTATGTATGTATATATGTATATATATACAGGATTGGCTGTGTGGTAAGTAGCTTGCTAACCAACCACATGGTTCCGGGTTCAGTCTCACTGCGTGGCATCTTGGGCAAGTGTCTTCTGCTATAGCCCCGGGCGGACCAATGCCTTGTGAGTGGATTTGGTAGACGGAAACTGAAAGAAGCCCGCCGTATATATGTATATATATATATATGTGTGTCTGTGATTGTCCCCCAACATTGCTTGACAACCGATGCTGGTGTGTTTACGTCCTCGTCACTTAGCGGTTCGGCAAAAAAGAGACTGATAGAATAAGTACTGGGCTTACAAAAGAATAAGTTCCGGGGTCGATTTGCTCGACTAAATGCAGTGCTCCAGCATGGCCGCAGTCAAATGACTGAAACAAGTAAAAGAGTAAAGAGTATATATATATATATATGTATGTATGTATATATTTGTGTGTTGGTTGTCTTTGTTTGTCACCCCACCCCACCCCCAGCAAGCGATGCTGGGGTGTTTACGTCCCCGTAACTCAGCGGTTCCGCAAAAGAGACCGATAGAGTAAGAACTAAGCTTACAAACACTAAGTCCTGGGGGCAATTTCTTCGACTGAAACCCATGCTTCAGCATGGCCGGAGTGAAATGACACTAGTAAAACAATGTCAGCTGCGTCGATGCTTCCTAGGGCTAAACAGCGGTGGTGTAATCCCCTACTGTCACGTTAAGCTGACAGTATACAACCATTATATCGCCCCACCACCGTACATATCTCTATGAGA
>NW_021828380.1:0-8369 GCF_006345805.1 Octopus sinensis
GTCCCCGTTACTTAGCGGTTCGGCCAAAAGAGACCGATAGAATAAGTACTGGCTTACAAAATAATAAGTCCCGGAGTCGAGTTGCTCGATTAAAGGCGGTGCTCCAGCATGGCCGCAGTCAAATGACTGAAACAAGTAAAAGAGTTAAAGAGTAACCAGACCAATCGATTTCTCGACAGCATTGTAACTTGCGATGATAAGTGAATTCTGTACAATAATGAAAGAGAAAAAAAAACGTTCTTCGCAGCGGTTGAAACAAAATGAAGTACCGAAAAACCTTCCCTAAACCCAAGCCGTTCAAATAGAGGGTTATCGTGTCTGTTTGGCAGTATATTGCTGGATTCGTCCACTATAACTTCTTAAACCCCGAAAAAAAAAAACATTACTGTAGAAACAGTCGAAAAGCTGCTACTCCTCCGTCGCAGAATGGTAAACAGAAGAATGGACAAACAATCTTTATGACAATGCTCGACCACATGTTTCACTAGTCACGCTCCAGAATTTGAGGGAACTTGGCTAGGAAGTTCTTTCACACCCATCTTATTCCCCAGACCGTTTTCCAACAGATATATGTATATGTATATATATATATACGTGTGTGTGTGTGTGCGCGCGCGCGTAAATATGTATATGTATATATTTATGTTTTTGCGTCTATGTTTGTTCCCCAATCACCGCTTAGCTACCGATGTTGGTATGTTTACGTCCCTGTAACTTAGCAATTCGTCAAAGGAATCCGTAATAGAATATGGCGGGTAAAATACGCCCTGGGGACGATTTCTCGATTGAAAGCCTCTTCAGGGCGGTGTTACAGTTTGGCCCTAGTCTAATGATTGAAATAAATCAAAGAATATAAACAACTAGGCGCAGGCGTGACTGTGTTGTAAGTAGCTTGCTTACCAACCACATGGTTCCGGGTTCAGTTCCACTACGTGGCACCTTTGCAAATGATTTCGGGTCGACCAAAGCCTTGTGAGTGGATATGGTAGACGGAAACTGAAAAAAGTCCGTCGTATATATGTATATATGAATGTACGTACATACCTATATCTAAATATATATATATGTATACATATATATATTTATATATCAGGCGCAGGAGTGGCTGTGTAGTAAGTAGCTTGCTTACGAACTACATGGTTCCGGGTTCAGTTCCACTACGTGGCACCTTTGGCAAATGATTTCGGGTCGACCAAAGCCTTGTGAGTGGATATGGTAGACGGAAACTGAAAGAAGCCCCGACGTATATAAGTATATATATATATATATATATATATATATGAATGTATGTGTCTATGTTGTGTGACTGTATTTGTCCCCATATCATCGCTTGACAACAGATGCTGGTGTGTTGACGACCCCGTAACTTAGCGGTTCAGCAAAAGAGACCGATAGAGTAACTACTAGGCGTACAAAAAATAAGTCCTCGGGTCGATATGCTGAACCAAAGGCAAGGCAGAGCATGGCCGCAGTCAAATGATTGAAACAAGTAAACGAATATAAGAATACAAGAATAAAAGAATAAGACCTTCGATTTTGTTGGGTCACAGTACGTCTCTCGCCACCATGTACCTAATAATTATATATGTACGGTAGTCACAATATGTTTCAAGAGAATGCATATAGGAATGATTTAGGTGAGGTAACTAACCAATTTTATACACCAAGTATATTATTTTTATTTTGTTTTCTCCGTATTTAGATCAAACAAATCATAACTATATTTTATTTCATGATCATTATCAGAATTTGGAATAATAACGATATATTTGATCTTTAGAAAAGCAGACGACGGTTTAGATTTTATGAAAATCTATATCCCTCATACGTCGAATACGTTTTTTTTTACTCTTCTACTCCAATTCCCTCTCTGTCTGTCTGTCTCTCTTCCACAATCATTCAATCTGTTGCTTGTTTCAGTAACCTTGTATACGCACGTACGTTTGTATGTATGTATGTATGTATGTATGTATGTATGTATGTATGTATGTATGTATGTATACACGTACGTACTATGTATGTGTGTATGTAAGTATTATTATGTATATATGTATGAATATATATATATATACTTATATATATTTATGTATGTATGCACATAACTACGTACGTATTTATGTGTGCATGTTAGTATGTATGTATGTATGTATGTATACACGTACGAACTATGTATGTGTGTTTGTAAGTATTATGTATATATGTATGAATATATATATATATATATATACTTATATATATTTATGTATGTATGCACATAACTACGTACGTATATATGTGTGCATGTATCTATGTATGTATGTATATATATATATATGTGTGTGTGCGTGTTTGTGTGTGTCTGTATATAAATATAATTATTTGATTTGTTTCATGTTTAAAGTCGTGGTCTTGCTGGGGTCCCAAATACACATATATATACACATACGCACACACATATACATATGTATATATATATATATATATATATATATATTACATTTATAAAAGGGCTTAGTAAAATAAATTACTTTGCCGCATACTGAACTCGTTAGAAATAGCAGCTAAAAAACTATTTCTAACACTAAAGAAAACCTCTCTCATATAGTGCTTGCTCAATTCACCCAAGAAAGTATGAGGTAGAGACATTAAAAATCAAATGCAAGGCATTTTTAATGTCTCTACCCTCATACTTTCTTGGGTTGAATTGAGCAAGCACTATATGAGAGAGGTTTTCTTTAAGTGTTAGAAATAGTTTTTTTAGCTGCTATTTCTAACGAGTTCAGTATGCGGCAAAGTAATTTATTTTACTAAGCCCTTTTATATAATGTAATAATTTGAATTTGCCTTAAATGGTCCCTTTGCATACTGAATACTTGGTGAAATTGATTAATTAATTAATTAATTTTACCCTCAATTGTTGAAATTATATATATATATATATATAAAATTGAACAAGGGTAAAAATTCATATTAATCAATTAAAACCTAGCATATTAAAAAAATCCTAACATTAAAATATTTTTGAATGTAAAAAATTGTGTATATATATATATATATCCGGTTCCGTTTTCAGCAGAGAGAGACGTATTGCCTCTTCTCTGTGAAAAAGTTTGTGCATAGATGGGCGAAATAACCCACTGTAGTTGCAAAACGTAAAACTCTAAGTCATAGAGATCACTACAACACTTTGGTTAAAATATTAAAAAAAATATTATATCAATATATACATATACACAGTAATTTTCATTTTCGCCGAAACGCACATGGTGCAAAAATAACTGAATCAAGTTATCTCCTGCAAGAAAGAAAAAAGAAGCATCTCTCCTGAAAAAAAATCCCGTAAACCAAAAAAAAAATTCAGACCACATTGTTGGATTAAGTATCACTTTCATCTATTTCATATTTTGTTTATTATTCTATTTTATCCCCCTTCACTTAGGCCCACATCTCAGTTAAAGTTGCGATCGCCATTTTTGTTTGTTTACATTTTCAATATCTGTTCTCGATATAATAATTTTTCAGATACTCTATCTTCTAATTAGCCTTAAGATTAAATTAAATAACGTTTAATATTAATAACGTCTAATTAGCCTTAAGATTAAATTAAATAACGTTAATATTGTTAATATTGTTAAATTATTGTTATTAGCCTTAAGATTAAATTAAATAACGTTTAATATTGTTTAATATTGTTAATAATTTTTTCAGATACTCTATCTTCTAATTAGCCTTAAGATTAATTAAATAACGTTTAATATTACCCACACTCTATATAATATTATATTGCTAATATATTTTCAGATACTCTATCTCCTAATTAGCCTTAAGATTAAATAACGTTTTTACCCACAAACTTTAATATTGTTAATATTTCTTTTCAAGTACTCTATCTTCTAATTACCTTAATATCTTCCTGTCTTCTCTCGAACATAATTACATAGATAAAACGGATAGACGGATTATCCAGCATGTCCAGAGGCATGGAGACCTGACGAGCTGGATTATTCGTACAAGCATGGGAGTGTGCGCCGGCGGAGATAGCCCTAGCGAGGTGATTGCGGCTGCGCTGAAGAGCAGAGGCTACAAGAGGACAGCGGCTCAGATGGAGCGAAAGAGACAGGAATTCGTGCGCTCATATGCGCTTGTACGGTCGCACATTGGCGCACTTGATGCCATCTTTGAGAACGAGCGGGGCAAAGATGGCAAGAATGGAGACGATGAAAGAAGTCACCCCCACCTGGTGGACGCCCGGGAGGAGGTTTTGAATGAGAAACCTGCCCGGGAAGTGAACCCAGGTGCAAGTTCTCCAACCGGCAGCAAGGGCCATGGAGACGGAGAACCCGGTGAAGAGGTAGAGGGAGGAAGAAGAACTAAAAGAAGGACTGGAAGAGCTAAAGGAAAAGAAAAAGCTCAAGCAGGACCAAAGGGTGAAAAAACCAGGAATAGAAGTGGAACCGCAAAAGATGGAACCAAACAGCGCACACGGGTGTGTATGTTCTACCTGAGAGGTTCCTGCTGGCATGGAAAGGAAGGTGCAGGCTGCCGCTTTGCACATCGGGGACCCTGTCACAGAGACACGAGGCAGATGGACAAACCATCAACACAAAGAAAAGGGATGGACCACGCACCACCTGCCCCCAAGCGGAGTACGCAGATGTGTGCGCACCACAAACCGCCAACATGATGTTGTCGAAAGGGCAGCTGCTGAGCAACAATCTTTTTTGTGCATGGCACAAAGATTGTACAGCAGCTGACCTGGCTTCATCAAACCCAAGCCCGCAGGTGGACTACCCACTATATACCAGACCACCACAGCAAACAAACACAGATGACACCGCCGGCAACAACGTACACCTCACCTCGATGCTCCTACTGAACATCAGAGGACTGCAAACACTCAGTAACAGGACAAAGATCCCGTTCCTGAGAGACTTTGTTGCATGCAATCAAGCCTTATGCATAGCACTTAGGAAACGCACCTGAAACCGGACATAGCAGATGCGGAGTTACACATACCACAGTATGCTGTACTACGGACCGACAGGAAAGAAAGGAGTCATGGAGGTGTTGCTATGTACATCCGTGAGGACCGCACACCCCAGGTCTTCTTGTCATACTCAAACTCGGTGTGTGACACACTAATTGTACATATTAGGCAACTTGATGGGTTGTGTGTGCTACATATCGCCCTCCAGATGCCCCAAGCCATGTGGGCAAGTTTGAAGACTGCCTTATAAAAATAGAAGTTCTAACCACATTAGAACAACACATAGGTGTGCTTCTTATGGGAGACTTGAATCTGCCCAATGTCAGATGGCCCGAGGGCCTTCTCTCCAGGAATGACAAGATGTGAACGAGGACAGGCGAGGTCCCTCCTGAACCTCATCAACACCCTGTACATGGAGCAGGTAATACTCCAACCAACCAACAGGCAAGTAACACACTGGATCTCTGCTTCACAAATGACATGGATCTCATCCATAATGTAAAGTGAACCCCGACACTACTCTCGGATCACAACATGATAGAGCTGACCATGTACGGGCCAAAAGAGAGCACGACATGCAGCTACAAGAAACCCTCAAATCTTTCCAGCTTGAACTACCATAAGGCAAACTGGAAACAAATTGAGAAGAGATCCTCAAACAAAACTGGCCTAAATGTCTCTCCTCGCCAGACATCGACGTGAAACTTCAACAATTCATGTCTGTAATGCAAGCCATATGCTACAAATGTGTCCCAGAGAGAAAGGCCACTGTACACAAGAACAAAATCCCCAGAGAGAGGAAAATTTAATGAGACGGCGTACGAATTTTCAAATCGCCTAAACAAACAGATTGAAAGCAGTGAAAAGTCCCGCCTAAAATAAAACTGTTGAAATCGAAAAATGTCTGCAACTCTCCCTGAAAAGAAAGAGCAGACAAAGAGCCTGGGCTATAGAAAACATAAAATCTAACCCCAGAGCTTTCTACAGGTATGCCAAAGAAACAGCTACAGTGTACTGTAGAATAGGGCCACTCCTCGAAAAGGATGGCACACTTACAGGAAAACCAATGAGGGTAAGTGAAATACTGAATGAGCAATTCAAGAGTGTTTTCACTCCACCCCTTGGGCATCTCCAAATCACCAATCCAACTGACTTTTTTACCACTGCAGATATAAATCAGAGGCGGCGACGATAGATTACATCGATATAAAGGAAGACGATGTAACAAGGCTATAGATGAAATGAAAACAGACTCAGCTACTGCCCCGATGGATTCCCGGCAATCCTCCTAAAAGCATGTAAGAGAGTCCTAGCAAGACCACTGCAGTTCCTCTTTCACAGCTTCCTTGCAGCTGGCAAACTTCCAGGAAAACTGAAGGAAGGTAAAATATGCCCCATTCATAAAGGAGGTAGCAGAGCGGAAGCCAAGAACTATAGACCTATCTCTCTGACCTCACACATCAGCAAGGTCATGGAACGAATAGTCAGAAGGAAGCTAATCACCTCCTTGAAGAGAATGACTTGCTGCCCGACACCCAACATGGTTTCCGACCAGGGAAAGCTGTTTAACTCAGCTCCTACAACACTATGACTGGGTGCTGAAACGGCTGCCACCACTCAAATGTGGAAGTGATATATCTCGACTTTGCAAGGCCTTTGATAAAGTCGATCATGGAATGATATGTCACAAACTGCGTGATCTCAACATAGTTGGAAAACTGGGAGATGGCTTCATGACTTTCTGAAGGATAGAAGTCAGGTGGTAGTAGCCAATGGGGCCACTTCCATTAACACAACAAATAGTGAGCGGTGTTCCGCAGGGCACTGTTCTGGGACCACTACTGTTCATAATGGCCCTCTCAGACATGCCCTCAGCCACGCAGAGAGCCACGATCACAAGTTATGCAGATGATACAAAAGTTTCACAGGCAATACAGAACCCTGAGACACTAAACACCTGCAATGTGAACTGGACGAAATATACAAGTGGCTGAAAAGAATAGCATGCAGTTCAATGCTGGAAAGTTTCAAGCTTTATACTATCAGCATGCAAAACTGAATGCAATACCCAATGAATACACTGGACCCGGAGGGATTGCAATCCCAGAGGCACAATCAGTGCGTGACCTGGGTATTCACATGAGTGATGACGCGACTTTCATGTACATGTTGCTAAACTGACAATGAAATGTAGACGGCTGGCTGGCTGGATTCTTAGAACCTTTAGAACAAGAGAACAAGAAACCATGATGGTCCTCTGGAAGACACTTGTCCTAAGCCACTTTGACTATTGCTCTCAGCTATGGTCACCATCCAGTGTCAAGCTGATCACAGAACTTGAGGCGATCCAACGAAGCTACACGAAGAAGATAGCCTCTGTGCAGCATATGAGCTACTGGGAGAGACTCAAGAGATTAAGCTCTATTCCCTGGAGCGTAGGCGGAGAAGATATGCCATATATACATCTGGAAGATCCTGGAAGGCCTTGTCCCAGACTTTGGCATCGAGAGTCACACAAATGCCAGAACCGGACGCCACTGTGTAGTACCAAGGACTCCACTTTGCCATCAAGATGTAGGACAAGATATTGTGATAGCCTGGGCTTCAGAGGCCCACGGCTCTTCAAAATCCTCCCGAAGAACCTGAGGGACCTGCATGTGTGATGCGGATGTCTTTAAAGTAGGAACTGGATTCTCTTCCTGTCGGTGTCCCGAATGAAACCAACTTCACGGCAGGAGGTGCAGATGAGAGCAGCTGCATCGAACTCTCTCATGCCCAGATGGCGTTTGCCAGAAACATCCGTGAGGTAAAACCGTGTAGCAAACCCAATGGCGGTGCCCCAGCATGGCCACAGCTCATTAGCTGAAACTGGAAAAATAATCAAAATCAAAATCAAAATCAAAATCAATATATATATATATATAATATATATATATATATATATATTATATAAAAGGCTTAGTAAAATAATTACTTTGCCGCATACTGAACTCATTAGAAATAGTAGCTAAAAAAACTTTTTTAAAAACTATTTCTAATACTTAAAGAAAACCTCTCTCATATAGTGTTTGCTCCTCAATTCAACTCACGAAAGTATGGGGGAAAGACATTAAAAAATCAAATGCAAAGGTTATTGAGAACGTACGTTTTCAAGATTAGTCAACCGACATTTCTATCATCAGCTCAGAACTCCTTGGTTTGGATTTGAAAACACTGAAAGTGGGAGCATACCTTTCGTCTTCTTATCGCGTTCAGAAGATCTGCTCGAAACTAACAGTGCCAGCAAACTCAACTATGCAAGCGAAGAATTTCTGCTCTCCCCTTTCCACGCTGCGTGGTTAAAATCAGTAAACACTATGCTTTTTTCGGTAAAATCCGGGCATTAAATAGAGAGAGATGAATT
>NW_021828381.1:0-8619 GCF_006345805.1 Octopus sinensis
TTGATCTTTTACATACAAATGTAACAAAAAGGAAACAAAACTTATATAACGTGTGTGATATTTTGCATGCCGAAGGTACGGTCTGCCGAAAAAAAAGTATTTGATGTTTTATAAATTAGATAATAAAAAAAGCTAATAATGTCAAAAATAATGTGATTTTATTGAAAAATATATTGATTCCTATTTTATAGATTAGCCATAGCGCTAAATAAAAACTTAAACCTAACTCAAAACAGAGTTCTACCCTATCTAGAACCCTAATGTTAATAATTTTAAAAAAATTTTGATTTTATAGAATAATATTATGTCACATGGGCGACTTGAAGCCTATGGGTGACCTGAAGCTTTTACGTGTTGCCACGGTAACCATGATACGTTACATAATAAAATATCATGTAGCTCATATAGACACAATTCTAAAGTAATTTGTTATTTTCAAATAAAAAAAATAATTAAAACTGTATATATTAAATGGCTGACCTATTTTCTGTAGAATTTTGTCGCATGGTATTGGTGTTATCTAATGTCGCACTTCAGGGCTTATGTCAAGGATATTAATGAATACGACAACATTAAAAAGATATTATGTGGAATTCAAATTGAGGATACCAATACTCAGAGGAATCGCAGATTGCGAAAAAAATCCTCACATTTTTTCGTGAGGAACAATAAGTTTTACGTTTAATTCTAATTTAATTTAGACTGTTTCTGAAAGGAAATATTGAATTGGCGAAGGCGGCCATAAACTTGCCTTAGTTACTCCGCAAAAGTCAGCACTAGTCCTAAAGGGGATTCCGCGATGGATCTCCAATCGGGACCTAGAGCTGCACCTGAAGGAAACCCTCAGTTCGGTGTTCGTTCTCGAGCGATTCACGCGAGATGGTCTCAACATCCCAGTTGCTAAGCTGACGCTTGACTCACGAGCTGAAGCTACTTCTTTGATCCGCACCGGAATCACAGCTGGTTTCTGCCTTATCACCTGTGAATGGTTCAGACCTCCTGTCGTCCGATGTTTCCATTGTCAGAGATTCGGACACCTGTCCCGTAACTGTCAAGAAAAAGCCCGGTGCTTATACTGCGGCAAGGACCACGACCGAAGGGAATGCCCAGGCAGCAAACAAAGTCTAGTGGAGCCCTGCGGTCGGCATTGTATCAATTGTGACCGCCCCGGCCACCTCGCTTCGTATGGTGGATGCCCGACGGCCAAAGCTGCAACAGCAGCTAAATGGGCCGCCGCGCAGAAGCAATGCCTCGGTCTCCTAACCCAACCCGCATGGTAATGGTAAAAGCTAAGCCGGTCACGCCTATCTGGAAAGTACGGCCGCTAATAACCCCGTGTGTGGCGGACGCCCATACCCAGACGACGCAAGTCGTTGAGGTTGGTGCGCAGAGCATGCAGGCCCCTGTCGCCGAGGCTGTGAAACCGAGGCCCGTCAGCCCAATAAGGAACGGTACTCAGCAGGCCAAAACGCAGGCGAAGGTAGACTCTCACAACAAGGATGCTCTGTTGGAATTTTACCAACGCTGTGTCGACGCACTGCTGAAACTGGGAGTCAAACCCAAGAAGCTAGAAGAGCTCCTATCAGAGAGGAGCTCGCCAGCAAAATGACCACGTCACTAAAAATCATCGCTGTGAATGCCCGATCTGTCAAGAGACGGCACCTCGACTTCGTTGAGATGGTAAACAGCGGCCATCCTGACTTAATCGTCGTCAACGAGTCTAAGCTGAAAGAAGGTCAATGCTTCGAATTGCCAGGATACTGCTCCCTTGACCTGAAATGGAGAAATAACTCTACGCCTGGGACTGGGACGACTATCTACTACCTGCAAAATCTCAAGACACGTAACCTCAAGACTATCGAACGGAACCTATGCGAATTTATCTCGCTAGAGATTAAAACCCAGCGCTTTTGGTTAAAAGTGGGCGGAATATATTGCAAAAACCTTGCTCCATGCATCGGTCTTATCGAAGACTTCTTTGTCAGCTCAAATCATTGCCTCCTCATCGGTGATCTAAACTCCAAACACACGGCATTTGGTTGTCGCGTGACCAATCGGGACGGCCGGTTACTTGAAAGAGCGGCAGGTAGGCTAGACGTCTGTGTCCGCACCTCGAAAGCCCGGAACCACCGCTCCCCATTCGGCTGGGACAACCTTTGCGTAGCACTGAGCTCTCAATCAGTCGCGAATCTTATGGGAGAACCAATAGTACTCGACGATATTGGGAGCGACCACCTGCCAATGCAGGTCTGTGTCCACGTCTCGGTAGACACCCAAATCCGTTGCCCACCACGATACACCCTTTCGAACATCAACTGGGCGCACTAACGTTATGCTCTGAACTTGTTCTTTCGCAACAACGTACGCCCAGGCAGCTATCAATCTACCTCGGACATCGACAACTCGGGCGCCGAATTGACGGACTTCATGCGACTCTACTTGGAAGCCCACGCTAGGAGGGTGCGCCCAACTAGCAAGGGCATTACACATCAAAAACCCCAAACTTCTCCAACTTCTGGGCGAAAAGAAACGCCTGCGAAACAAGCTCAAACGCTGTGCCGACCCAACGGACCAAGGTACCCTAAGGTCGGAAATCTCTCTGCTCAACCACAAATTGAACTCACAAGAAAGAAAGATCTTGAGAGGATGTGGAAGAAGGCCTGCTCTGGTCTTAATCACAGGAACCCAAACTTCTGGATAGCCTACAACAGACTCTCTAATCATCTCGTGAACTCTCCGGCACCAGAATTATCGAACTCAGCTGGAATGCCTGCGTCGGTGGAGGAAATCCCCAACATATTTGCTGATCACCTGGACCGTCCTCTGCCGGACCATGAGGATCGCTGGGGAAACTCACATGCCAGTCCTATAGACCAAGCAGACTCCCTATCTGTTGATCATCACCCAATCACCGCCGCTGAGGTGACCTGGGCCATCCTCTCGGCGAGGGACAACGCACCGGGGCATGACATGCTACCAATGAAAATGTTCAAAGAAGGCCCTCCGGAACTGTCTGAGTTTTTGGCACGCCTCTTCTCGGCTAGTCTTCGCTGGAGCCACGTTCCAAGTGCCTGGAAAGTCGCCGAAATCCGGATGATCAAGAAACCTGCAAAACCAGCTAACCTTGCCAGCAGCTATCGACCCATCAGTCTAATACCAACGATCTCGAGGCTTATGGAAAAAAATTATGACCAAACGCTTCGACTCCTTCGCTGAGCAGAAATGCGTGCTTCTGCCCCAGCAGTGGGGCTTCCGCTCGGGGCGCAGCTGCGCCGATTGTTTTCTGATTCTCCAATCGATGGCTTTGAAAGCAATGGAGTTCAACGAAACTTTATCTTGCATCTGCCTTGACATCTCTAAAGCATTCGACAGCGTGTACCACCCAGACCTATTGGACAGGGTTCGCAGTTGTGAGCCAACGAGAGAGGCATTTCTCTGGCTGAATTGCTTTCTTTCTAACCGTATCTCCTTTGTGTCCCAGTCGGGCTTTCACTCCAGAGATATACATCTCCGAAGGGGTGTCCCGCAGGGATCCAGTCTCAGCCCGCTGCTGTTCAACCTTGTGATGAGCAGCTTCCCTTCCTTCCCCAATCCGCGGACAACTTTCCTCTTGTACGCTGATGACGTCCTCATTATGGATATTTCAAAAAGCCCCGCACTCTCGGAGCACCGTCTTTCCAGCTACATCGGAATGATAGAGACCTGGTGTCGGGGTAAACAACTATCCATTGCTATGGACAAGTCGGCGTACCTTGAAATTAACTCACGGCGCAAATCGAGGCAAGAGCCTGAGATTCTCAGAAGACTTCCCCGCCCGAGCCACATTCGCTATCTGGGCTTGACGGTAGACTCTAACTCGGAGTACTTACTGCACATCACCCAAAAAAGGAAAAAGGCCGTTGCGGCCCTTCGCTTCCTGAGGGGTATGCATTTGGCCCCGACACTTTTCTGTTTGTCTTTCGCGCGACGATCCTCCCAAGTCTCTTGTATGGGATGGAGGCGTGGCACTATTCAAACCAATTCGGAAAAATATTGAAAAAATGTGAGAAGATCCGTCGCTATGCGTTAAAGCTAGCGTACAGATTGGATCTACGCGCCCCGCTACCCAACTGGGCAGAGGAGAAATCTCCACTAATCGAGAAAGTCATCCTTGATTCCATCCGAACTTTTCGTCGGCGGTCTCAGGTGACCGATCTTTTCGTGGATCGCGTCTGAAATTCAATCAGAGAGTGACTCTTCAAAACCCGCTCATATATTCCCTTAGGACGAATCTCGCAGAGCTCGACTGTCTTCGCAGTCGTCTCGTTTAACCTCGTCCACCTTTTTACTTAGTCTCTGTTTTACTTACAATAAAACTTTCCATTCATTCCTGAGGTTTTACTTTCCAACGGTTCTACAAAAATGGACGGAGTATACCTGTTGGAAAGTTGAGTCTGAATTCGAGGGCAGAAGCCACTTCGCTTGTAAGGATGGGAATCGAAGTGGGATTTCAAAAAATACGATGCGAATGGTTTAAAAACCCAGCAACAAGATGCTTTCGCTGCCAACAATTTGGTCACATTGCTAACTTCTGCAAAGAAGTGGAAAGATGTCTTTTCTGTGGTGGTGATCATAATATGAAAATGTGCCCGATTAAAGGAAAAACTGAGAAAAAATGTATAAACTGCGGTCTGAGTGGGCATTTGGCTTGCTACGGTGGCTGCTCTTCAGCTAAGGCAGCCACTGAACAACTAAAAAAGCAGCTCAGTGCCAGGGACAGACTGGCCAAAGCAGAACACTCAAAAACTGTATGGTCAAAAGCGGAGGCCGTTGAATCTGTATGGCGAAAACCCACAATTTCCCGCTGTTTTGACTCCTCAACGCAAACAGATGTTAGTGAAGACGCAACTTTGCCTCCCAATACACAACACACAGAGCCTCCAACCCGCTTTAAGAGGAAAGCACCAACTATCGACGTTGAGCTTACCTCTATGATTCGCAAAATAATCGCTATATGCGATGAAAAAGGCCTCGATATCAACAATCTGTTGTCCCTTTCTCTTGGAAGGGAAAGGATTGATCAGGCGTGAGCCCCTTTCTGTCTATTATCGCTGTGAACGCACGTTCTCTAAAGAGAAGGCGTTCAGAGATTGAGGATATGTTATCCCATAACCCCGTGGACCTTTTGATCGTAAACGAAACAAAAATCAAAAAACATGATGATTACTACTTGGATGGCTATCGTTCCCTTGATATTAAGTGGAAGCCGGGCTCGATCGCTGGAACAGGCACTTCTATCTACTACAAATCAACTCTAAGGGTGAAAAATCTAAAAATTGTGTCCGAGGAATTGTGTGAATTCCTCACAATCGACGTCCTTCTGGAAAAAGGGTGGGTAACAATCGGAGGGATGTACTCAAAATCCCTTTCCAATTATTCATCGCTTATCAAGGACTTTTTTGCCGATAAACACAATCATTTGTCAATACTCCTCGGGGATCTAAATGCCAAATGCATCATTCTTAAGAAGCTTTCAGAATCTCTCAGTTTCTCGGTCATCACATCAAAAACCCCAAATCATTACTCACCAGGAGGGTGGGACTATTTGGGCGTAGCATTGGTCTCTATGTCTACTCTTCAATTTATGGAACAACCGTACACCTTAAATGATATTGGAAGTGACCATCTACCAATTTTATACAAACTCAACCTTGGACCTTTAAAGGGTAAACCAACTTTTATACGATATAACCTCTCGACTATAAACTGGGAACACTACCGAAAATGTTTTACACTTTATCTGAGCAATTTCGCTCCTAAACTTGACGAAAATTCTTCATCTGAGGACCTCGAGAAGTCTAGCAATTCCCTTATTGGATACATAAAGTCTTATCTGGAAACATATTCTACAAAAATCGTCTCAAACAATAGGAAAACTCACATGCCAAACATGAATGTTGAAATCCTACTAAGGAAAAAACAATGTCTAAGGAACAAACTCCGGCGCTGCGCAGATTTTCGTGACCGGTCCGTTTTGGAAAGTGAAATCTTCACCATTACGGAAGAAATAAGAAAATCGGCGAAGGTGGCGAAGGATAAAAAATGGAATACTGAGTGCAAAAAGCTACATAAAGGAAGTCCAAATTTTTGGAAGGTCTACTCGAAATTAACCTCGACGTCTGAGAAAACTATACCTAAACTGCTAAAACAAGATGGATCCCCTGCATCTCATGAAGAAATCCCGAACATATTTGCTGATAGTCTCAAAAGAATACAAGAAGTCAATCCGGATACAAATCTATCTGATTCAGCTTTGTTTGATATGGAAAAAGAGTTGGAAGACAATCTTAGCTCATTACCAATGTGCTCGGAATCTATAACGTGCAAAGACGTGGAAAATGCAGTTAGATACTCCAAAAATAACGCTCCGGGAAAGGACAAGATAACCATGCGCATGTTCAAAGAAGCTCCCAAGCAACTTTACGAATATTTGGGATGTCTCTTCTCCCGCAGTGTGAGCTTGGGATACGTCCCTTCTTCATGGAAACTGACGGAGGTAAGGATGATACGGAAGCCTGGAAAACCTGGTTACTTGGCGACAAGTTATAGGCCTATAAGCCTAATTCCTACCATCAGTCGAATAATGGAAAGGGTAATGTTTGAACGACTCTCTGAACACGTCGAGAGAAATGGTTATCTCAAAGACGTGCAGTGGGGCTTTCGGAGGGGTCGTTCCTGTGCTGACTGTCTTTATACACTCAATTCGTCGATTGTAAAGGCTCTGGATTTCAAAGAGTGTCTGACAATTGTGTCTCTAGACATCTCAAAAGCCTTTGATATGGTTTGGCACCTCGGTCTCCTTAGACATCTGGCGAAGTGTCACATAGACAAAGGACTATTCCTATGGCTAAAAGACTTCCTCCGCGACAGGCGCTCTGTGATAAGCTTTCTGAACTATGACTCGGATGAACTGAAACTTAAAAGAGGCGTCCCTCAAGGATCAGTCCTCAGTCCTCTATTATTCAACATTGTGATGAGCAATCTGCCGTCTCCTGTCAACACACGGACGGAAATTTTGATATACGCCGATGATGTTGTAATCCTTGACATTTCATCGAAACCTGCCTTATCCGAACAAAGGATTATATCATATATGAATACAGTGGAGCAATGGTGCGATGAAAATATGTTCATTATTGCGCGTGAGAAGTCCGCATTACTGAGAATCACAGAAAGCAGAAATTTAATAAATTTACCGTGCCTGATCAAGAACATACCTCGACAAAACTCAATTAAATATCTTGGCTTGTTCATCGATGAAAAGGGAAACTATCTCGAAAACGCAAAATTAAGTAAAAGGAAAGCAACTAATGCTCTGTTCTGCCTGAGGAAGTTAAATTTGGAGCCTGATACTTTCCTCTACGTTTTCAATACGGTGATCCTACCGGGACTACTATACGGAAAAGAGGGATGGTACTTCTCTAAAAAGAAGGACACCATCTTAACTAAATTTGAAAAGTCTCGCAGGCTCGCTTTGAAGCTTGCTTACCACCAAAAAGTTGAAGATCCAATCCCCCTGTGGCTTGAAAGTAAATCCTCCATGGTCGGTGAAACTGTCGAAAAAGCTATAAGTGGTTATAAATCCAACTCAATTGTCACTGGGACGTACCTGCAGAGGTAGAAAAGAAAAAAAAAAAAAAAAAAAAAATTTACTTGAGGGGGTCTCTCTTTTTTTTTTCTGGAAGAAGTCGATAGGGTAGTCCTATTGTTTCATTATACAAACTCCCCCCTAACCTTTAACCCTTCTCTGTTTCCAATAAAACTTCCTATTCCTATTCCTAGTATTTGTTTTAGTGGGTGAACAATCCTACACTTTGCCGATTATGCTTCGCAATGATAGGAAGAGCCAACATCGAAGGATCAAAAAGCACCGTCGCTATGTACGCTTGGGTGCCACAAGCCAATTATCCCTGTGGTAACTTTTCTGTCACCTTTAACTTAAGCTTATAAAAGTAAAAGGATCGATAGGCCACGCTTTCGCGCCTTGCATACGTACTGAACAATGCAAATAAGGTGAGCTTTTACCCTTTCGCGCTATGGTAGATTCTGTTCCACCTGAGCTCACCTTTGGACATCTGCTTTATTGTTTAGCAGATGTACCGCCCCAGCCAAACTCCCCAAATGACACTGTTTTCAGATCCGATCGACCCCGAACGGGCCTTACACTGCAAACTTTCCCATTAAGGAAGCACGGTATTACTGAATTAGTAGGAAGACGACTGAGGAAGTGGTCTTACATTGTCGCTGCGGAACAGCTCCCACCTATACTATATCCCCAATGTCCTCCTACAATGCCAATCTAGAGTCCAAGCTCAACAGGGTCTTCTTTCCCCGCTGATTGTCACGGGCCCGTTACCCCGTCTGTGGTTTCGCTAGAGTGCTGATAGGGACAGTGGGAATCTCGTTAATCCATTCATGCGCGTCATCAATTAAATTACGAGGCATTTGGCTACCTTAAGAGAGTCATATCATATTAATTTGGAGCCTGATACTTTCCTCTACGTTTTCAATACGGTGATCCTACCGGGACTACTATACGGAAAAGAGGGATGGTACTTCTCTAAAAAGAAGGACACCATC